>NC_057413.1:26125720-26204904 GCF_019320065.1 Cervus canadensis | reverse complement strand
TTGGGTTCCATATAAGCAAAAAAAAAAAAAAAAATCTTGACCATATTTCTGCAAGTGATTCTCTATTTAAATGTAATGAAAACATTCTGTTTTTAAAACAAATTGTGATGGGTAGTGAAAAGTGGGTACTGTATAATAATGTGGAATGGAAGAGATTGTGGGACAAGTGAAATGAACCATCACCAACCACACCAAAGGCCAGTCTTCATCCAAAGAAGGTGATGTTTTGTATATAATGGGATTGGACGATAGCTGTCTATTATGAGCTCCTTTTGGAAAACCAGAGAATTAATCCAACAAGTACTGCTCCCAACTAGACCAACTGAAGTCAGCATTTGAGGAAAAGCAACCAAAATTAGTCAACAGAAAATGCATAATCTTTCATCAGGATAACACAAGACTGAATGTTCCTTTGATGACCAGGCAAAAACAGTTACAGCTTGGCTAAGAAGTTCTGACTCATTGGCCATATTCATCAGACATTGTACCTTCAGATGTTCATTTATTTCAGTTTTTACAAAATTCTTTTAATGGAAAAATTTCAGTTCCCTGGAAGACTGTAAAAGGCACTTCAAACAGTTCTTTGCTCAAAAATAAAAAGCTCTGGGAAGATGAAATTATGAAGTTTGCCTGAAAAATGGCAGAAGGTAGTGCAACAAAATGGAGAACATGTTATTCAATTAAGTTTTTGGTGAAAATGAAATAAATGTCTTTTATTTTTACTTAAAAAACTGAAAGAACCTTTTGGCCAACCTAATGATTTGTAAAATAGGAGAAGATGAGGTTCAACAATTACTGTGAGAAAATCTAGAGACTCCTTGGAAAGGAGTTTTATAAAGTAGTAAAGGGTATATACCCTTAAGGAAGAAGGGAGTGAGGCCTGATATAAAGTGGTAGATCAACAAAGAGGGGCAGAATGGTGAACACATACTATTGGTAGCAGCAGTAGAGTTGGAGAATTCAGTCAGGAAGTCCACGTGAGTTTTCATGATGGCTATGTTTCTCAGCGCAAACTGTGTGTCAAAACTTAAAATTCTGCTAAATAGGGGCAGCTTCCAGACAGTCTCCTTCTTCTCCAGGTCCACATAGAACTGCTCATCTCCATCAAATTCATGGGTGTACTGGCCAGAGGGACCATAAGACTGATATATGGTTATGCCATAGGAACCAACATGGTCAGCTGACTTGGGGTGAGAAGCAGGAAGGTCGAGAAACAGAGAGAAAAAACCTTATTAAACAAAGTGACAGGAGAAATTGACTTTCAAACACTGTGGGCTTCATCTGTGGCACATTCTCTAGATAAAATTCCCGGCACCTGCTTCCTCCCTGCTCAGTGTTTGTAGTTGTTTACTTAGTTAAAAGGCCCTGCAGTGAAGCCTCCTTATCTCTGCAATTCACCTTCTTGACTCCTTTTTCAGACAGTAATATATATCTAACATGGGCTCCCCAGGTGGCTCAGACAGTAAAGAATCCACCTGCAATGTGGGAGACCTGTGTTCAATCCATGGGTTGGGAAGATCCCTTGGAGGAGGGCTGGCAACCCACTCCAGTATTCTTGCCTGGAGAATCCCCATGGATGGAGGATCCTAGCAGGTTGAAGTCCATGCATGCATTGCAAAGAGTTGGACATGACTGAGCGACCAAGCATGAGCACATATGTGATATCCTTCCTGTCTGGTACTTGTCCTGGGCTGCCAGCTGTTGCTGAAGAACATCTCATCACTGGGTCAATTGGAACTAAGTCACTTTTAGTTTCAGCCTCAGATGGATCTCCTGTCCTGCTCAGCAATGGTCCTTCTGCTTCCTGCACCATTTTTTTCTATCACTAATCTGTGCACCCTGTAGGTGACAGAAAGCACATCTTTTATTTTTGAAAGTGAAAGTGAAACTAGCTCAGTCTTTTCCGACTCTCTGTGACCTCATGAACTGTAGCCCGCCAGGCTCCTCTGTCCATGAAGTTCTCCAGGCAAGAATACTGGAATGGGTTGCTATTCTCTTCTCCAGGGAATCTTCTTGACCCGGGGATAGAACCCAGGTCTATTGCATTGCAGGCAGATTCTTTACCATCCGGGCCACTAGGGAAGTCTCTTTTATCTTTGAATCCCCCAAATTTAGTTTGCTCTGTGCTATGGCTTTTCCAGTATCATGTATGGAGGTGAGAGTTGGACCATAAGGAAAGCTGAGTACCAAAGAATTGATACCTTTGAACTGTGGTGTTAGAGAAGACCCTTGAGAGTCCCTTGGACTGCAAAGAGATCCAACCAGTCCATCCTAAAGGAAATCAGTCCTGAATATTCATTGGAAGGACTGATGCTGAAGCTGAAGCTCCAATACTTTGGCCACCTGATGTGAAGAAATGATTCATTGGAAAAGACCCTGATGCTGGGAAAGATTGAAGGCAGGAGGAGAAGGAGACAACAGAGGATGAGATGGTTGGATGGCATCACCTACTCGATGGACATGAGTTTGAGCTAGCTCTGGGAGTTGGTGATGGACGGGGAATCCTGGCATGCTGGCATGCAGTCCATGGGGTCGAAAAGAGTCAGACATGACTGAGTGACTGAACTGAGCTGAACTGTGTGCTCGAAAATGTGTATTGAATGTCAAATGAAGTTCTCAAGAATTACAGAGATTTGGGGAAAATCTGACAGACATGAAAGTAGCAGAACCATAAGAAAGTCAGAAGCAGTGGGGACCAGAGGAGCATTATGATTTGTGAGCCGTAAGCACTATTGTTTTTGTAAGTCCCTACTTTTATAAAAATATTAAAAATGTGTTATAAAACCATATTGGTACAAAGAAAAATATAATGAGGTTGGATTAAAAACTAAAATATTTCCCCCAAGCCTAAAGCTTTTCCTTCTAATTTTAAGAGAAAAATAAATTTATGGGGCCCTACAAGCAATGCAGGCTCTCAGCACTGTGCCTATTGTGCCTAAAGTGTAAGTCAAGTCTGACAAGGGCACTTTTGTGTGATGCTGAGGAAATGTGGAAGTGCTCTGGAGAAGCAGGTGAAGCCTTCACTACCACAAAAATTAGAATGGGAGCTGCCATGATTAGTAAAGTTGTTGAAGATTAAACTCCATTTCATTTTCCTTTTGAATGATCTGGCTTTTTACTTTGGTCTTTTACAAACCCACTCTTCCTGTCTATGAAACAACAGAGGTATGAGCCAGGGATGGATCCTGGAAGGAAAGGAGGATAAAGGAATATAAGAAGAGAGGGTGGAAAGAGGGGGACAGCAAAGGCAGAGGGGCCTAAGTCAGTTCAGTCACTCAGTCATGTCCAACTCTTTGCAACCCCATGAACCGCAGCATGCCAGGCGTCCCTGTCCATTACCAACTCCCGCAGCTTGCTTGAACTCATGTCCATCGAGTTGGTGATGCCATCCAACCATCTCATTCTCTGTCATCCCCTTCTCCTCCCATCTCCAATCTTTCCCAGCCTCAGGGTCTTTTCCAAAGAGTCAGTTCTTTGCTTCAGGTGGCCAAAGTATTGGAGCTTCAGCTTCAGCATCAGTCCTTATAATGAATATTCAAGACTGATTTCCTTTAGGATGGACTGGTTGGATCTCTTTGCAGTCCAAGGGACTCTCAAGGGTCTTCTCCAACACCACATTTCAAAAGTATCAATTCTTCAGCACTCAGCTTTCTTTATGGTCCAACTCTCACCTCCACACATGACCGATGGAAAAACCATAGCTTTGACTAGAGGGGTCTAAGGGACTATGTAATTAACTTGTCCTTAATCAGTTTTCCTCTTACAGGTCTTCCTTAGGTGAATTGAAAGATAAGTAATTTGAATTGACAATTTGAGAATAATATAATTTAATTCACCATGTTTTCATCATAAAGTTCTCAATTTTAAAATAAAAATAGAGATATTCTCTACTTTGTTAAAGAAAAATATGAAGATATACTTGTGATACTAGCAATTTAAAAATAAGAATAATCATTGATTTTATGTGTCTTCAATACTTAGAAATCATTTCTACACACTTATTTTATTTGATTATTTGTGAGGTGACATATGCAAACTAAGATTAAATGATGACTGTGTGGTAAAATGCCTTGTGTGAAGGCACTCAGCTGGCCCCGCTCACCCCTCCCCACCTGTGCCAGATGTCAGCATGGAAATGTATGTAGATTTGAGATCAAGAAAAAGGTCATCCTTCTTTGTATCTGCACAGTATTCATAATTCATGAAACTATTTACCTCAAATAAACTCTAGGAGAAATATATAAAAAGCTTCAAAAGTTCTTCAGAGAAACTTAGGAGCAACAGTTCACGAACTTTTCATAACAAAACATCTACTTGTGGAAATATCTCTAGTCTTGGAGGCAATTGTGAATGAATGCCTTAGAACTCTCCAGGACATATTCACTGGATCCAATATCAGAAATTGAGTAATGACCTTGGTGAATTCTGCAACAGCACAGATAGCAAAGAGAGTGGATCTGGACTCTGATTCCTGAAGGAGGAATGACTATAATTTTTAGATTTACTTAATATTGAGAACATTTTAGGAGTCTCTACTATTTCTAGGCCAATCTCATTTTTCCTCTGATTCCCTGTTCCATATCTCTAGTCTCCACATCCTTCAACCGTGCACTCACCTACAATGTCTTCACCTTCACTGGTCCTCATCATGGTGGTCAGGGCAAGGGTTCCCAGAATCAGAGCTCTGTTCAGGACCATCCTCTACTCAGCGTAGTCTCAGCAGTTGTTGTTCTGGGTTGCAGAGCAATGATGAGGGCTGACCTGAGAAGGAACTCTAAAGCACACACACCACACTCGGCCGGGTCAGGTTTTGGCCAATCAGAAAAATCCCCTATGTTGACACCTCAGTTGCCTGTTGAAGACTTTGTACTAAGGGGCTGAAGGGACTGGGAAATCCCCTGGCTCTGATGCAGCCTCCACTCAGAGTGGATGTGAGGGATTTTTATATGAAAGGAGGGAAGATACTAAATCAGAGTCTTCTCACACGTATGTATGACTGGAGATGACAGAGAACAGAATCTGTGAACTTGTGAATAGATGAATAGAATTTACTCAATTTGAACAATAGGCAAAAACTAGACTGAAAATGTGAACAAAGACCCTGAATCTTATCAGATAATAACAAAAGATCTAAGATTTTCATCATGAGAGATGAAAGAGTCTAGCGTTGAAAAGTACTCCAAGAAATAATGGATGAAAAATCCCCAAATTTGAATAAAGACATAAAAATCTTACAGTTTCAAGAATCTGAGAAAAACCCAAATAGGATAAACCAAAAGAATTTCACAACAAGAAACATGGATTATTAAGCTTGTGAAATGCAAGGGGAAAAATGTGTTAAAGCAAGCCAGAGAAAAATGATACATGATGATAAAAGTGAAGTCACCTAGTCGTGTCCAACTCTTTGCGATGCCATTGACTATTGCCGGCCAGATTCCTCTGTCCATGGGATTTTCCAGGTTCATGGGATTTTCCAGGCAAGAATACTGGAGTGGGTTGCCATTTCCTTCACCAGGGGATCTTTCCGACCTAGGGATCAAACTCAGGTTTCCAACATTGCAGGCAGACTCTTTACCACCTGAACTGATAAGGAAGCATTAAATTACATGACAGATGACTGTGGCTTTGTCACTTGAAGCCACAAAGGCCAGACACAAATGATACAATGTTTTTCAAGTGCTGAAAGTAAAGAATTGTCAATTATGGATTATATCTGGCAAAATTATCCTTCAGGAATTAAGGGGAAATAAAGACATTTCTAGACAAAGGAAAACTAAGAAATGTTGGTAGCAATACTATGCTTAAAGAATGGCTAAGGGAGCTTTTTCATATGGAAAGGAAATGATAACACAAGAAAGTCTGGAATATCAGAATGAAGGGAAAAACTGAATGGGTAGAAATGAATTCTGCCAACAGCTCTAAGCTTGGGAGATGACCTTACATGTGAATTGCAACCTCAGATTGTGACTTCAGTCAGGTGAGACAAAGAGCCTGACATACACTTCTGACCAAGGACACTGGATAATAAATTTAAAATTTCTTTTCTTTTAAACTGCTGAGTTTGAAGTAATTTATGGCAGTGGCTGAAAATAAATACAATATATCTTGCTCATTTAAGTTTTACATACTGTATTTTAAGCACTTTAAAAGAATAATTTTATTGAAGTATAGATGATTTACAATGTTGTGTTAATTTCTACTGTATGGCAAAGTGATTCAGTTTTACATATATATATATACACACACACACACACACACACACACATTCTTTGGCATATTCATATTCTTTTCCATTTTATGGTTTAAGTACTTTTTAAAAACATTGCTGGAATGCTTGATGTTTGATATGCATTTCACATAGTAATTCTTGATTTTTCATGTAACTTGCGGTTGTATTTTTAAATTTTTTTCCCCTCAGAAACTTTTAAAATTAATTTTTATTGTATTATATTTGCTTTACAATGTTGTTAGTTTCTTACTGACCAGCAAAGTGAATTAGTCATATGTATACAAACATCCACCTTTTTAAGATTTCGACAGTTTTTTTTTTGTTTTTTGTTTTTAATCTCTGTTTGTGCTGGGTCTTTGTGCATGAGTTATCTCTACTTGTGGCAAGCAAGGGCTACTCTCTAGTTTTGGAGCACATGCTTCTCATTGCAGTGGGTTCTCTTGTTGCGGAGCACAGGCTCCAGAGTGCAGGCTTCATTAGTTTTGGCCCATGTGCTTAGTTGTATGCGAAACCTTCCCAGAGAAGGGATCAAACTGGGTCTCTGTGTCCCCTACATCACAAGGCAGATTTTTAACCACTGGACCTCCAGGGAATTTCCTAGATTTCAACTTTCTAATATAGAAATACAAAGTTTTAAACATATGGTCTAACTTCATGTTTTTCTCTATAGTTTCTTTTCTGTTATTTAAAATAAACCTACCATCTTAAAGAGAATAACTATTAACTTATACATATTTTTCTCTATTTTGAGTTCCTTCCTATTTTACATTTGAACTTTTAATCCATCTCAATACCATCCATGTGTTTGTTTACTTATGGTCTCTTTTTAAGTAAGTGAAGTAAGTGAAAGTCGCTCAGTCATGTCAGACTTTTTGCGACCCCATGGACTATACAGTCCGTGGAATTCTCCAGGCAGAATACTGGAGTGGGTAGCCTTTCCCTTCTCCAGGGGATCTTCCCAACCCAGGGATTGAACGCAGGTCTGCCACATTGCAGGTGGATTCTTTACTAGCTGAGCCACAAAGGAAGCCCTGGTCTTCTTTTACTTTCAAATAATAAACCGATTAACCCAATGCCATTTTTAACACATTTCCCTTGCTTCACTGGGCTAAAAATTTACCTTTATTGTGCTCTACTTTCTGAATTTATCCAACATGAAGGTGGGATAACTCGTTCTGCTTTGAAAGTTGTCCCAGTGTAGCATTCTTTTAAATGTGTGAGTGTGCCTAGTTGCTTAGTTGTGTCCGACTCTTTTCATCCCCATGGTCTGTAGCCCGCCAAGCTCCTTCATCCATGGAATTTTCCAGGCAAGAATACTGGAGCCAATTGCCATTTCCTCCTCTAGGGGTTCTTCCTGACCCAGGAACTGAACCCACGTCTCTTGGTCTCTAGCATTGGCAGGCAGATTCTTTACCACTAGGTTACTTGGGAAGCCCCATTCTTTAAATAGGCAAGAGTAAATTTCCATGCATATAATTAAAAACAATTTAAACCTTCATTTTAGTCTCTTGAGGAATATAAACTTTGAATTATATTTTTAACGCCAAGAAGCAGTATTTTAAATTTCTTTCCAGATAACTTTCCCCCCTAAAATCTCACACTAGAATTTGTTCACTCACAATTTCCTTGCGACCATACAGTTTTTTCACCTCTAGGTGTCATGATAATCAAGCGTATCTCAAATGTCTCTCAAAAGACTTGTCTCCTGACCTCTCACCCCACTGACTTCCAGTTCCCATGAGCTACTGCTCCTTACCTTAAAACCAGGATTGATTACAGGGGTGTGGAGTGGGTCCTTTTGTGCCAAGAAAAAGTGGAGAACACAACCTATAACATGAAAGCTTCTGTTTCCCATCTTAAATTTTTCTCACAGGACTAATTGCTTCCTAGGAGTATGGTAAATAAATTTCTGACTCTCATTAATTTTAATATAAATTAGGTTCTGTTTCAAAGCAATTAATTTTATTCAACAATTGTCTTTTTTTTTTTTGTAGCTGGACACATATACTTTAATTGTTTAACTTTATAACCACTTGTAAACATCTATAGAAAAACTCGGGCTTCCTAGGTGGTACATTGGTAAAGAATCCGTCTGCCAATGCAGGAGATGCAAGAGGTGTGAGTGTGATTCCTGGGTTAAGAAGGTCTCCTAGAATAGAAAATGGCAATCTTCTCCAGTATTCTTGCCTGGAAAATTCCATGAACAGGGGGGCTACAGTCCATGGGGTCATAAAGAGTTGGACACTACTGAATGACAGAACACACACAGAGAAATTCATCCTACTTTTCTTATTAATAGCTATTTTTGTATATTTATTATTATTGAAAAATTTTAAAACATTTTACTAAAAAATCTATCTTACTGATACTTAAAATAACTCTAAATATGTAACTTGTTTGGGAGATTAACAAAAGTTCTCCTGTTCTGGAACATGGTATCTTTATTTATTTATTAAACTACTTTCTGTCCTTAAGTCAGCTTCTCTTCGATCCTATGGACTGTACAAATGACTTAGAGTTTATTACCTTGATATTTTGTGCATTAACTGCTCTTCAAAATGATCTGTTTTCTAGACCAGATTTAGTGGCTTAGTCTGCCAGGGACAAGTGACACTGCCTCACTAACTGGAGAAGAAAGTATTTAATGGTTTAACTTAAACACAACTTCTGTAATTTTTTTAAAGTGGTATTCCATATTTGGTTACTCTGTGGGCAAGTAAATATTTTCTGCCACCAAAGAAGCCTTCCTTTCCTCCAAGAGCAGGCATATGATTATTAATAAAAAAGAGTCCTCAGTGGTCATTTAGTTTTTGTTCTTGTCCTGAGTGTCTGGGCTGCTAGTTTGATAAATTTATTTCTAACTAAAGCATCTCTTCTCAACCTCATGCAGTGAATTTTGATTCACAACTGCTTCAAGCTTATCTACATTATAGTAATTTTCCACAGTGAAATCTATCTATCTATTTATCTATCTATATAGTTTTGGAGTAATATCAGTACAAGAGCAAAGAACAGAGTGTCCAGATTCAAACATAACTTTCAACAAGGTTGTCTTTCTATAAGATGCTTTCAAAATAATAAAAATTGATTTGATCCATATAGATTTAGAGGGACTTGGATGGATTTGGATGATAATTTGGCATCATCATCAGCTTGAATGCTTTTTTGAGATCCTGTCTTACATCTCTGACAATCCTAAGACTAAAATTGAGGGTCTTTTCCATGAAACGTGTCCACAGACACCATTAAAATGGTCACATTCTCCTTTGTTTTCCTTCATGCTTTTTCTGGTTTGTTTAAAATTCAGCTTATTTGGAATAATTAATGCATGTTCATGACAAAAATTTGGTACTAAGAATCATTATAGTAGAAAATTTATCATCTCCCAATCCAAACAGAGAGTTACCAAGTGTGCCTCTGAGGAGGCAGCAGTTGTTAGCACGTTCTGTTTATACTTCCAGAAATATTCTAAATATATACAAGGAAAAATTGTCTAGTCCAAGTATTAGCTGAATCAGTTCAGTTCAGTTCAGTCGCTCAGTCGCTTCAGACTCTTTGTGACCCCACGAACTGCAGCATGCCAGGCCTCCCTGTCCATCACCAACTCCCAGAGTTTACCCAAACTCTTGCCCATCGAGTCAGTGATGCCATCCAGCCATCTCATCCTCTGTTATCCCCTTCTCCTCCTGCCCTCAATCTTTCCCAGCATCAGGGTCTTTTCAAATGAGTCAGTTCTTCGCATCAGGTGGCCAAAGGATTGGAGTTTCAGCTTCAGCATCAGTCCTTCCAGTGAATATTCAGGACTGATTCCTTTAGGATGGACTGGTTGGATCTCCTTGCAATCCAAGAGACTCTCAAGAGTCTTCTCCAACACCACAGTTCAAAAGCATCAATTCTTCGGCACTCAGCTTTCTTTAGAGTCCAACTCTCACATCCATACATGACTACAGGAAAAACCATAGCCTTGACTAGATGGATCTTTATTGCCAAAGTAATATCTTTGCTTTTTATATGCTGTCTAGGTTGGTCATAACTTTACTTCCAAGGAGTAGGCGTCTCTTAATTTCACGGATGCAGTCACCATCTGCAGTGACTTTGGAGCCTCCCAAAATAAAGTCAGCCACTGTTTCCACTGTTTCCCCATCTATTTGCCATGAAATGATGGGACCAGATGCCATGATCTTAGTTTTCTGAATGTTGAGCTTTAAGCCAACTTTTTCACTCTCCTCTTTCACTTTCATCAAGAGGCTCTTTAGTTCTTCTTCACTTTCTGCCATAAGGGTGGTGTCATCTGCATATCTGAGGTTATTGATATTTCTCGCTGCAATCCCAGCATGATTCCATCTTGTGCTTCATCCAGCCCAGCGTTTCTCATGATGTACTCTGCATTTAAGTTAAATAAGCAGGGTGACAATATACAGCCTTGACATACTCTTTTTCCTATTTGGAACCAGTCTGTTGTTCCATGTCCAGTTTATCGATTATTAGCATTAAGTCATAATACGTTATACATTTTGGTTTTTCTAATTAACCATTTATCTTTAATGTGTTTTCTTATCTGGACTTAAATATCTGCCTCATTTTGAAAATAGCCACTTAGTAGTCTGATAGTGATAGACAGTCATGTAGTTTTCTATCTATGTTCTTTTAAACAATGGTGCAATGAATAACTTAGTACATTAATTAATTTATACATCTTCAATATATATGAACAATAAATTGTTAGAGGTGGAATTGCTAGATCAGGGACTTCATGTTTGTAATTTCATGTCATTAGTGCCAAATTTTCCTTCATTTACAATCACCATCAATGTATGAGAGTTTATTATTACATTTCTTGAGATTTGCTTATTTTATACATAAATATTGATGTCCTCAACCTTTTCCCCCATATTAATTAGAGTGGGTCCTACCAACTGCTGTAACAAATTCATGAATGTATGATGGCTTCAAATACAGAAGTTTATATCTCACTAGGTAACAACAGGCAATTGATGATGATGATTAGTAACTCTCCTCTCAGTAGCAGTTCAGGGACCCAGGCTCCCATATTTCAACACGTCACCTTCCATCTTTAAATGAAAACTAACGCCTCAATTTTTCCTCAAGAGGAGACATCAGAAAGGGTGGGCAATTGTGGTCTGGAAGACTAAAGGAAGGTTAGTGAGATTTGCTACAGTGTCCACTGCTATAATTAACCTTGTGACTGTAAGTAATCTTTATCATGGGTCTCCTTCACAAGCCATTCTTGATTCCCCCCATCCTATGAATTTAGTTTAGATTATTTTTCCTGACTTGATTATAGAGAGTACCATCCCATAAATGTCTGTATTCTTATTTACTCTCCCCTTGTTCGGTTATGATTGTTTTAGCATCTGTTGTCAGTCATTACCATACATAAAACTACTAAAAGACTGTCCAGTAAAATTCATGGGTTGTGAATATATTCTTCTCTGCCCTTATTGTGTGTGAGCAACATGTTTTCTATCACAATTAAGATTAGTTTCTCCATTCAGTACATTAACTCCTTTGTTTACTTCTTGGTCCACTGGCATGAGATGGCAATCATAGTCAAATTTTATTAAAACTTTACTGTATAATTTTGCAGAAGCATTTCTCTTCCAGGAATCAGGATATCTAAATTGGGAGAGCCCAAGTTTATAGGAACATTTAGCATAAATTCCACAACTAGGTTGCATAGTAAGAGGAACCACTCCATCTTGGTTCACATCTTTAGTTTAAGGCTTATATCACATCTTAGAGGACAGCATCCTCCAGTCAAAACCATTCAATCATTCTATTGTGTAGATACATCTTTATAATGGGCCATGTTGCCCATTGCCATTACTCCTTTGTTATTAAATGGGTTTTGTGATCTGAGGCAATTTTGTGGCTGGGCATTATGTCAATAAATATGACATATCATGCATCTTTGGATGGTAATAATCCTGGATACACTGTGGGCAAAAATGGTGAACCCATATGCAAAATATATACCAAATCTAGGAAGGAAAAATCACTTTCCCACTAAGATGGAAGGTTTTGATACAGTCAGTCTGCTGCCAATTAACGTGATCATCCCAAGGAATGGTGCAATATTAAAAGTTCAGGGTCATTCTCTATTTTTGGTAAGTTGGAACTCAGCTATGCCATCACCCTTGTTGAGTACAAGTCTATTACTCAGTGCATGTCTATTTATCTTTCCTCCCTACTATGATGACCATGCTATTCATGGGCTCATTGCACAATCACTGCCAATGAGAGAGGCAAGAGAATATCCATAGGATGAGTTGTCCTTGTCACTTTCAAGAGTGATCTTTGATGTAGAATGTGAAAGAAAATCTTAGGAGAAAGAATAACACATGAGTGACACTTTGCTATTCATTCACAGAGGTCTACTTATGTACCTCTTTCACATTTTTCCTGCCCCAGATCTACTAGACAGGTTCCTTTTAGAAATTTGATTGCTCAGATAAATTATTCCCCACTGCCCAAGAATGAGTATCTATACCTCAGGCCACATCTCCCGATATTCTAAGATGGTAACCAACTCCTGGAGGGCCATCATTAAGTGAGGCTGTGATATAGCAGCAAATAATGTCACTATGCAATCCAACCCTTTTGAGAACTGAGTCAAAATTCTTTCTTCCTTCAATAGCTATTTAAACAAAGTTGTCATGATGTATACATAGGTTCAGGGAGAGACGAAAGCTCAGCAGAAGTAGGTAAGATGTGGGAACTTAGACTGTCCATTCACTAATGTACCTTGGATCTATTCAAATCTGATTCCATATATATCACTCTATTTACACAATGGATTGTGGTTGTGTATGTACAAACCTATGACTCTATGAATCCTATAACATCCAGCATCAAGTCACACATCACACACATTAAATATTCTAAGTGCTTATAGAGAAGAAGATGCACACTTGGTCTTATCTTTAGGGGATGTGAGTTCGTGTAAACTTACTGTTACGGAAGTTTTCTGGTGGTCAAATTTTGGAACTATGGTGTGATAGAAATGGTCAAAATTTTGAGCTAAGACTTTCACTTTAAGCTGTGATAGAGTAATTGGTAAGGGACATCACCTACTAATATAAACAACAAAAAACAGGAAAATATATAAGGTGATTGTTTTCAAATTTTGGACAACACGTTCTAGGGATTGTGATTCCTACGAGAGGAACATAAGCAAGAGAAACACTATAATTGGTTTGGATTTCTGCCTGAAGTACCTTTTCAAAACATGGCACATAGGAGGAAGTGTCAAGCTGAAGAGGATGAATTTGATGAGTTGAAAAGAAAGTGATTTGAATTTGGGAATGCTAAGAAGGATAGACTTTGAAGAAGAAAAACAAAAGCTGAGGAAAGAGCTCCAGAAATCTACATGGTGTCCCTTTGAGTCTATAAGTTAATATGAAATGGAAATTCATTAACCACAAAGGGACTCTATGCTCTTTCTGATTGAAACTTGAATTCCACTCAGTGTGTGTGTCCTCTAGGAACTCTTCAGGTTACAGCCACCGGATACTCTTTTCTAGACCTTGTAGTTTCACCCTATGAATTATTGTCAAGTTCAACATCAAGCATTTTATCATCCCTGCTATCTTCTAGGAATTTTATGGTTTCAGGACTTTAATCTGTTTTGAATTAAGTTTTGAGTATGATGTTCAGTTTTTGCAACACTTTATTGTTGAGACTCTGATTTCCCAGTGTATATGTTTGGCTTCCTTTCTTGTAAGTTAATTGACCCATAGAAGCATCAGTTTAATTCTGGATTTTCTCTTCTGTTTCATTAATATGTGTGTCTGTTTGTATGCCAGTATCATATATTCTGATTAACTAGCAACTAGTCAAGAAGAACTATACTATGAATAAAGTTTTTTTAAAAAAATATTTATTTACTTATTTGACCACATTGGGTCTTTATTGTGTCACACATGATATTTTGTTGCAGTTGTGACCCATGGGATAAGCAGTGCGGCATGCAGGCTTAGTTGCTCTAAAACATGTGGGATCTTAGTTCTCTGACCAGGGATTGAATTTAAGGCCTCAGCATTAAAGGTTGATTCTTAACCACTGGACCATCAGGGAAATCCCTATAAATATACTAATGGTTTTGAAATATAGTTTGAAATTAGGAGCATATGTTGCCTCTAGATTTGCTCTTCTTTCTCTAGATTGCTTTGACTATTTGGGGTCTTTTGCAGTTACGTACAAATTCTAGAACTATTTCTTCTATATGTATGGAAAATGCCCTTAGAATTTTGATAAGGATTGCACTGAATAAGGTAGATTGCTTTGGGTAGTATGCACAGTTTAGCAATACTAAGTCTTCCAATCCATGAACATAAAATATTTTCCATTTATTTGTGTCTTCTTCAATTTCTTTTGTTGTTGTGAAAGTCACTCAGTCGTGTTAGACTCTGTACCACTCCAAGGACTATACAGTCTGTGGAATTCTCTAGGCCAGAATACTGGAGTGGGTAGCCTTTCCCTTTTCCAGGGAATCTTCCCAACCCAGGGGTCAAACCCAGGTCTCCTGCATTGCAGGCAGATTCTTTACCAGCTGAGTCGCAAGGGAAACCCAAGAATACTGGAGTGGGTAGCCTTTCCCTTCTCCAGTGGATCATCCTGACCCAGGAATCAAACTGGGGTCTCCTGCATTGCAGGCAGATTCTTTACCAACTGGAGTGTATGAGTCATCCAACTCCTTGGTTAAATTAATTCCTAGGTTATTTTATTCTTTTGGATGAAATTATAAATGGGATTATTTTCTTATTTTCTCTTTCTAAAAGCTTTTTTATTAGTATACAGAAATACATAGATTTCTGTTTATTGATTGTACAACCTGCAACTTTACTAAATTCATTTATTAGTTCTAGTAGCTTTTTGGTAGAGTCCTTACAATTTTCTATATATAATATCATGTGACAGGCAAATTAGCAACGATTTTATTTCTCCTTTTCTTAGTTGAATGGTTTTACAGCTTCCAATACTATGCTAAATGAAAGTGATGAGAGTACTCATCCTTGTCTTATTCCTGATCCTAGAGGAAAAGTTTAAACATTTTGCCAATGAGTATGAAGTTAGCTGTGGGCTTGTCATAAATGTCTTTATTATGTTGAGACGTATTCCCTCTACACTGACTTTGTTTAGCATTTTTTATCAAAAATGGGTGTTGAATTTTATCAAATATTTTTTTCTGCCTTCTAGTAAAATGATCATGTTTTTATCTTTCATTTTGTTAATGTGGTGTATCACATGGATTGATTTGCAGATGTTGACACTTGCATTCCCTAAATATATACTGTTTATCATGGTGTATGATCTTTTTAATTCATTGTTGAATTTGGTTTACTAATATTCTTTTGAGAGATTTTGGATCTATGCTTAGCAGGGATGTTGTCCTGTAATTTTCTTTTCTTGTGTTGTCCTTGTCTGGCTTTGGTATCAATGTAATGGTGGCCTCATTTATATTTTAGAAGTGTTCTCTCTTTTATTTTTTGGAAGAGTTTAGTAGAATTAATACAGAGTCTTCCTTGAATGCTTAGTGAAATTCATCAGTGGAAGCATCCAGGTCCTGGATTTCTTTTTTTTGTTGGGAGGTTTTAAATTACTGAACTA
This sequence comes from Cervus canadensis, assembly GCF_019320065.1. NCBI lineage: Eukaryota > Metazoa > Chordata > Mammalia > Artiodactyla > Cervidae > Cervus > Cervus canadensis. The sequence continues at coordinate 26,189,045 of NC_057413.1, read as the reverse complement.
ATCTATTTATTACTAATTGGTTTTTCAGGTTTTCAATTCCTTAATGATTCAGGTTTGGAAGGTTGTACATTTCTAGGAATTTATCCATTTTTCTATATTTCCAAACATTGGCATAAAATTGTAGTATTCTCTTATCATCCTTTGTGTTCATGGTATTAGTCATAACATTTCCTCTTTCTTTCCTGGTTTTATTTATTTGAGGCCTCTCTTTTTCTCTATGAGTCTAGCTAAAGGTTTCTCAGCTTTATTACTTTAAAGAAGTAGTTTTCAATTTCATTGATCTTTCAATAGTCTTTTAGTCTCTATTTTCTTTATTTCTGCTCTGATCCTTGTTACTTCCTTCCTTCTAGAAGCTTTGAACTTTGTTTATTCTTCTTTATCTAGTTCCTTGAGGTGTAAAGTTAGGTTGTTTATTTAGATTTTTCTTGTTTCTTGAGGTATGCAGTAAAAATGACTATTAACTTTCCTTTTAAAACTGCTTCTGCTGTATTCCATACATTTTGGTATACTTCATTTCCAGTTTCATTTATTTGAAAATTTTAAAAATTTCAATTTTGATTTCCTCATTGATCCATTGGCTGTTCACTAGAATATTATTTAATCTCCACATATATGTTTTTCTTCCGGTTTTCTTCTTGTATTTGATTTCTGGTTTTGTGCCATTGTGACCAGCAAAAATGCTTTGTTTCTGACTGCTTTGTAGTTTCTCTTTCTTTCTTCTCTTGCTTTTTATTGATTTTGATTCATGACTTTTTTTAGTAGTGTGCTTAAATTCATTTCTTTTTATCTTTTGTGTATTTACTATAACTGCTTGCTTTGTGGTTACTATGAAGCTTATATATAATAACTTACATTTGTAGCAGCCTATTTAAATTTGACAATAACTTAAATCTGAATGGGCTTCCCTGGTGGCTCAGAGGTTAAAGCGTCTGCCTACAATGTGGGAGACCTGGGTTCAATCCCTGGGTCGGGAAGATCCCCTGGAGAAGGAAATGGCAACCCACTCCAGTATTCTTGCCTGGAGAATCCCATGGATGGAGGAGCCTGGTGGACTACAGTCCATAGGGGCGCAAAGAGTCGGACATAACTGAGCGACTTAACTTTCACTTTCTTTTGCTTTAAATCTGAATGTATTCTAAAGCTCTACCTTTTTATCTCCCTCATGTTTTATGTTTTCAATGTGACATTTTGCATCTTTTCATCTCTCGCTTCTCAACCAATTATTGTAGTTAGTCTTTTTTTTTTTTTTTTTACTACTTTTGTCTTTAATCTTTTTGCTTTAGGAGTGGTGAATCAACTACTTTTCTGTATATTTGCCTTTACCATTGAGCCTTACACTTTTAAGTTTATACTTGTTTTCTTTTTACTAGTTAGCAAGAAGTCCCTATTTTATATATTTGTATATATATATATATATATGCTAACATACACATACATATATATATATTATATATGTATTGTTGTTGTTGTTAAGGCCAGTTTAGTTCTGATGAAATCCTTTAGCTTTCCTTCTCTGGAAAACTTTTTATCACTCTTTCAATCCTGAATGACTGTGGCCAGGTAGAGTATTGTTCGTTGAAATTTTTTTTCCTTTCAGCACTTTGAATAACTTTTCCCTTCTAGAAAGTTAGTGCTAAAAAATCTGATTATCTTATGGGGGCTACCTTGTATGTAACTCTTTTTTTCTCTTGCTGCTTCTATGATTCTCCCCTTGTCTTTAACTTTTAATATTTTGATTATATGTGTTTTGATACTGAATTTTTCCCAACCCAGGGATTGAACCCAGGTCTTGTTGCAGGTGGATTCTTTACCAGCTGAGCCACCAGAGAAGCCCACGGATCTCTAAGGATTGATCCCACGGATCTCTAAGGATTGATTTATTTAAACTACCAGGTTCCTAGATCTGGATATCAGTTTCTTCCCTAGGTTAAATAAGTTTTTAGCTATTTTTTCTTCAAATAAAGTTTCTGTCCCATTCTCTCTTTCTTTCCTCCAGGAGTCCTAGAAGCAAATGTTAGTCTGCCTGAGGTTGTCCTATAAGTTCATTAGCTGTCATCACTGTTTTCCCTCTTTTTTTTTTTTTTTTTCTTCTCCTTTTGCTTCTCTGATTAGGGGAGTTGCTCTGGTCTTTCTCCCAGTTCACTGATTCTTTCCTCTGTTTCACCTCTTCTGCTGCTGAACCTCTTGTATGCATTTTTCAACTTAGATATTGTATTTCAGATCTGTGTGTTCTTTTAATTTTCTTCTCTATATATTTTTATCTTTTGGTTGAAGTTCTTACTATGCTCATCTATTTAACTCCCAAGTTTATGAGCATCTTTTTTTTTTAAACGTATTTTAAGATGTGAGAGTGTCTTTCCATATTTCTTGTAGGATTTTTTTTTTTTTAAGTGAGCAACAATCTCAGACATGCAGATGACACCACTCTTATGGCAGGGTGTGAAGAAGAACTAAAGAGCCTCTTGATGAAAGTGAAAGAGGAGAGTGAAAAAGTTGGCTTAAAGCTCAACATTCAGAAAATGAAGATCATGGCATCCGGTCCCATCACTTCATTGCAAATAGATGGGGAAACAGTGGAAACAGTGGCTGACTTTATTATTTTGGGCTCCAAATTCACTGCAGATGGTGACTGCAGCCATGAAATTAAAAGACGCTTACTCCTTGGAAAGAAAGTTATGACCAACCTAGACAACATATTAAAAAGCAGAGACATTACTTTGTCAACAAAGGTCTGTCTAGTCAAGCCCATGGTTTTTACTGTGGTCATGTATGGATGTGAGAGTTGGACTATAAAGAAAGCTGAGTGCAGAAGAATTGATGCTTTTGAACTGTGGTGTTGGAGAAGACTCTTGAGAGTCCCTTAGACTGCAAGGAGATCCAACCAGTCCATCCTAAAGGAGATCAGTCCTGGGTGTTCATTGGAAGGACTGATGTTGAAGCTGAAACTCCAATCCCTTGGCCACCTGATGCAAAGAGCTGACTCATTGGAAAAGACCCTGATGCTGGGAGGGATTGAGGGCAGGAGGAGAAGGGGACGACAGAGGATGAGATGCTTGGATGGCATCACCGACTCGATGGACATGAGTTTGAGTAAACTCTGGGAGTTGGTGATGGACAGGGATGCCTGGCATGCTGCAGTTCATGGGGTTGCAAAGAGCCAGACATGACTGAGCAAGTGAACTGAACTGAACTACCTTTGTAATGAGTTTTTTCCTTTTTCTTTCATTTGGAACACATTCCTCTATTTCTTCATTTTGATTGACTTTCTGTACTGGTTTCTATGTATTAGCTGAAACAGCCACCTCTTCCTGTCTTGAAGTGTTCGCCTTGCGTAGGACATGAACATTACAGCAATGTCATCACTTTACATAGAAAAATCTCAGTTTCTATTTATATTGGCTCTCAAATCTTTTTAAATTGTATTTTGTTTAGTCAAGATTTTAGCATTTTAAGGGCTCTTTTGCTAATTTTTCTGGAGGATCAATTCATAAAATTTACAAAATTCAAGCAAAATGTTTTGCAAGTATTTATGATGTTTATTCCAATCTATATTGAAAGAAGTGTTAGTTGCTCAGTCATGTCTGACTCTTTGTGACCCCATGGACTGTTGAGGCTCCTGTACCCATGGGATTTTCCAGGCAAAAATACCAGAGTGGGTTGCCATTCCCTTCTCCAGGGGATCTTCCTGACCCATGGATCAAACCCAAGTCTCCTTCACTGCAGGCAGATTCTTTACCATCTGAGCCACCAGGGAAGCCAATTTATATTAAAAACAGCTTCTAAAGTTATCTGTGAAGTGTAATTGGCCTGTTTTCATTTTGTCTTTACAAATGCATTTGATATAAAGCTTCATGGAAACTGGAGCTGTTTGTTGACAGAAAGAATGGAGTTCCCGGGAGCAAGAGACTAGGGCCTATGGGAGAGCAGGAGGGCCCCAGACATTTGGAGGTCTATGATTCTCAGGCCTCTAATACACTTTCAAATATGAACTTATGGAAGCATCAGAAACAGAGAAAAATGAAAAGAGTTTAGGGTATGTTAATTTTGGTAAATTTACCAAACTGGTCATTGGTACATTGGTTCCTCTGTAAACCAGGTTTTGGTAGATTGGGTTCATTACATTAACCTGCATCTTTTCTGGATCACAGAAAGTAATCTATAGGCCCTCTGAAAAGGTAACTTCCAAGGCAGCACCATGAATATCATGTCATGGCACTCTGCTGCTTAAATTCCTTCTGTTTTTCTTGTTAAAATGATGAAAATCCAGGCAACTTCAATGGTACCATGATCAAATCTCACAGACCATAGGGTACTTGAATCCCACCCTCTAGCCATACCAAACCACAGGTTGTGAATGGTCCTTGACTCCTCAGCCCCAGTCTTGCCAAACTTCTGTGTCTGCACTCAGGTTTGTGTCTTTGCCTGGAATGATCACAGCCTATCTTCCAAGCCAACATTTCCTCTGAGAAATGCATCTGAAAAGCCTTTCTTTCAACCGTTTCATGACCTCTACACCATTAACTCCCCATCCTCATTATCTTGACAAATTATTATTTGTGAAGTAATTCACAAATAATCATCACCTCCTAGGTCTGTGTTGCCAACCCCTTCCAAGAGAAGAGAAAATAACTGAACCAATGGTTATCATTATCTGTAGTTTTAAATGTCCCTTGAAGCTTGACCACCACAGTCTTGTCTTTAGTCGGTAGTATCTGACATTCTCCTTAGTGGCTGTTGCAAACTTTTTTCGCTTTTATTTTTCCCATTTATTTCTCCCCTCCAACGTGTGGACTTCTAGAAGCCAGGATCTATGTATTTTCATCTTTGGAATCCAGGACATTAACTTTGGAAGGGTATAAAAATATTGGTAACTGACAGCAACCACCATCTAGGGTTGCTGGCTTTGGGGGAAGGCAGACAAAAGCCACTAGAGACCAAAGCACATAGATGTATCAGAGCTCAGACACAGGGGGACTCCTGATAATGGGGGCTTAGGAAAGTAGGGCACTCAGGCATGTGGAACAGGACAGGGTTTTGACATTTGGAAGAAGCTACAATGAGGAATGGGCAGTCCCTCTTCCTCTAAATCAAATCAAGATGTGTGACATATAACCTTGGACTCTCTGTCATTAACAGTCTATGAAACTCACAAACTTGCAATCACTTTCTTCTTCTTTCATCAATTTTTAGATTCTGTTTTGCACTCAGTTTCCACATTTATGAGACCACTGAGAAGAAGACCAGGTTCTGAGATCTGAAATTATAGTTAAAATGGCAGTTCTCTGCAAGGGTACTCATGGGGTTCAGAGAGGGAAAATGCAGTGGATTCATGATCAAATATGGCTAATGATCTTTCCCCTCTGTTTTTCTCCAAAATGAGGTAGGAGTTAGGGATCTGAAACCACAATGATTCTGTCATCTGAATAGAAATGAGAAATAAGACTTTGTTAATGACCTCAGGAAAGATGAACTGACTACTGCTGGATTAAAAATCAGTGTGTATGCGCTGAGGAAACCAGATCTGAAAGAGACACGTGCACCCCAATGTTCATCGCAGCACTGTTTATAATAGCCAGGACATGGAAGCAACCTAGATGCCCATCGGCAGATGAATGGATAAGGAAGCTGTGGTACATATACACCATGGAATATTACTCAGCCGTTAAAAAGAATTCATTTGAACCAGTTCTATGAATGGATGAACTGAGCCCATTATACAGAGTGAAGTAAGCCAGAAAGATAAAGACATTACAGCATACTAACACATATATATGGAATTTAGAAAGATGGTAATGATAACCCTATATGCAAAACAGAAAAAGAGACACAAGAAATACTAGAACAGACTTTTTGACTCTGTGGGAGAGACGGTGAAGGAGTGGGATATTCCATAAGAACAACATCGTATAGGGGTTTACTAGGGTAAACAGATACCAGCCCAGGTGGGATGATGAAGACAAGTGCCGGGCCTTTGGTGCACTGGGAAGTGACCCAGAAGGAGTCGGAGTGAGAGAGGGAGGTGGGAGGGGGGATCGGGATGGGGAATACGTTGTAAATCTATGGCTGATTCATATCAATGTATGACAAAACCCACTGAAATGTTGTGAAGTAATTAGCCTCCAACTAATAAAAAAAAAAAAAGATGCAATTCCAAAAAAAAAAAAAAAAAATCAGTGTATGCATCTCACCATAGTTTGCAGTAAACATCTACAAATTATATCTGTTTTCATGAAGTGGTCCTACGATGTATGTATTCTTTCTGCTAATGAGGCAAACCTAAGTCTTTCAGAAGTGAAATATCTTATACATGGTCACTCTGTTACTAATTTGATTCTTCCTTTAGATCTGGTATAATGTGATTTTAAAGAGATAACTTTGTGCAAAGAGAAAAGACTTTCTATATGTCATAAAAATTTTCTATAATGGATTACCTAAGTGTTCCTATAGGGGACATAAATAAGTAACTTCACAAAGATTTGGAAAAATTTAAGGATAATGGCTTGACAATTTTATATTAAAGGGAAATAATATTCTGAGGAGAAATAATTCTAATGATATTATTACTGGTATTAAGGAGGTCACGGAAACTTTCATAATATACAATGAATGTTGCTTCCTGAATTGAATGCAGAATAGGGTCTTGGATGGCCCTTCTGGACAAGGTGATTATTACTTTCACAGTTAACCCCACTGACCAAGTACAGATTCCAGTGGATGCTGACCAAAGAAGATGATTTCTCCCTGAATTTTCACAAGGACGTAGTTCACAGCTTTTATCTTCCACTCTGAGGGAACAGAGGATGTACCATGAGAGTTTCCCTACAGTGACCCTGACCCATATCAATGACTGTTTCTAGATCCCACCATCTACTCAAGGGGGATACACACTGCCTCATCCTAAGCTCCCTGCCTCCGCAGGGTGATTCAGGTAAATACTTGGAATCAGACCAGGCCAGGCCAGCAGTGACTACCCTGAGTAACTCAGCAGAGATAAGGACAGTGCAGAGAACTCTAGAAAATGTAGAGAATGTTACCTGGCTTGGGGGAAGCAGCAGGCAGAAGCCCAAGCCACAGCGTTGCAGATGAGGTTGTAGCCAATCAGAAAAAGGATTTTTTAAAAAATTTTTTTTTTTTTGGTCATACATTGATATGAATCAGCCATAGATTTACACGTATTCCCCATCCCAAAAATATACAAGCAACTCCTGCAGCTCAATTCCAGAAAAATAAATGACCCAATCAAAAAATGGGCCAAAGAACTAAACAGAAAAAGGATTTTAAGCTGACACACGTTGCCAGTTAAAAAGTCTGTGTGAAGAGGCCTGTGAGGACAGGGTAATCCCCAGGTCTAAGGCTGCCTTCACTGCAGGGCCTGGAAAAGGGCGGAGGGAACTTTCTCCTTAGGACAGGAGGGAGGGGAAGGGTCAGAAGCCTCTGTTTATTCCTAGAGACCCTGTGGTGGACCTGAGGGAACTGAGACACCTTCAGAATCCCTCTCTGACTGTTCTTTGTTGCCCCACAACCCAGTTACTGGTCTGAGCTTGATGGTCCTATTTTATGTTTTCATCCTACCCTAGAACCCTCCTTATTCTGGAGCTACCCTGGTCCTGAGTGCACCACAGCAGGTGGAAGCCCAGTGACAGATTTCCCAGTCTCAGGGGCCCTGGGGCTATGCACCTAATTCAGAATATTGAACTAACTCATTGCCTTCATGTGCAACTAAGGGGAACTTCTTGTCATTGCCTCTTCCCTATTTCTTTTAGGCTGGTAAACTCTTTATATTCTGCTTTTAGATCCTCTCCTCTTTTCTGAAAGAAGAACCTAAAATTCAGGAAAGACAGAGAAAAAGAGAGAAATGAGAGGGAGAGACACTTATTTTCTTGTTCATTGATATATGCCAGACACTGTTCTAATTGCTCTATAACCATTTTTTTTCCTAATTGCTCTATAACCATTTTATACTCTCCCTAGACATGGGCAAGACAAATCTGATAAATAAGATGTTTATTTAATAAAGCACATTGATACTTCTGCCATTGAGATTTGATTCTTAGGGCTGGCACGGCTCTCTAAACATCTGCTCCCTCATCAACGGAATTCAAGCCCCAGGAAATGCTTCTTCACAATTTTGCTCTCTGTCCTCAAAACTGAAGTTGACAATATCTTAATGCTTTAAATGTTAGTGGACTGTGCCTTTGCACAAACAGATTGTTCAGGAAGGATTTCAGTGGCTGAAGATATTTTAAAAGAAAAGTCAAATTAACTTTCCAAATACTTCGACTCAAAAAGCATAAATGCAATAGATTCTCTTCTTTTTTATATGTGTTAGTTGCTCAGTCGTGTCTGACTCTTTGAGACCCTATGGACTGACTGTAGCCCATCAGGCTCTTCTGTTCATAGAATTCTCCAGGCAAGAATACTGGAGTGGGTAGCCATTCCTTTCTCCAGGGGATCTTCCCAACCCAGGGATCGAACTCAGGTCTCCTGCGTTGCAGGTGGATTCTTTACCATCCGAGCTACCAGGGAAGCCCTAGATTCTTATGTAATGAAAAATCACTTGCCAGCAGGGCTGGCTGACAATTTTCAAAAGTTTTGGCCATGCCCCATGACATGCAGGATCCTAGTTCCCCAGAGATTGAGCCCACACTTTCTGCAGTACAGGGGAGAGTTTTAATCACTGAACTGCCAGGGAGGTTCTATTGTCAATTTTTTTTTGCTTGTCTTCTTGTTCCACATATTAACCTGATATTGCCAACAGTTACACATGGCAGCTGAGGAACATTCTGTAATATTAAACATGTGATATTATCCTTAAGTTTGTATATATGAAGGTCTAGATATAAAATGCATGAAACATAATTCACATTTTATAGAGAAATCTTAGGCAAAAAGGTTCAGTATTTTGTTGACTCTCATAAAGCACATCAATGGTAGAACTGCAGCTCAAAACCATTTCCTTCAAGAACTCTGTTCTTCCCACCCACAACTTAGGGATCTTCAGGGTCTCTAAGACAATAAAAGTAAACATCTCTGTGACAATAATTTTATTCTCTGAAATATGATCCCCACTTATTTTCCCTTGTGGCTCAAACAGCAAAGAATAATCCTCTTGCAATGCAGGAGACCTGGGTTTGATTCCTGGGTCATGAAGATCCCCTGGAGAAGGGAATGGGAAACCACTTCAGTATTCTTGCCTGGAGAATTCCATAGACAGAGGATACTGGTGGGCTACAGTCCATGGGGTTGCAAAGAGTGGGACATGACTTATCAACTAACACTTTCACTTTTATTTTCCCTTACCCCAAATTCCAAGAACAATAGGTTTTAAATAAATATCACAGAAGTATCTACTCTTGAATAATTTTTTTTTCATTCTTTAAACTCCTAAGGCATTCAGTATTCAGATATTTTATAACTGAGATATTTTCATCCCAATCCAGTGTAATTTGATTAGGACACAGTGCCAGTCATTAGATTAAGAACCTTCAAAAAAAGATGTCTACCCAGAAACAGATGAAGTTTTTCAGCTCCACTCCTGATTGGTCCCTTTTCTAGGGACTCTCCAATCCTGCCATACATGGAAGCTGTCACAGGCTTTTATTCTGTGAAGTGGGCTAACCAGATCCATTGGGTTTGAGCTGTGTTGACTACCATTACTTCTTCCTTTGTTCTCAATTATGTCTGGGATGGTGGCTCTGCGGATCCCCAGAGGCCTTTGGACAGCAGCTGTGATGGTGACACTGGTGATGCTGAGCACCCCAGGGACTGAAGGCGGAGACTCTCCACGTAAGTGCAGGGCAGCTGCTCCCCGGCGCCACCACTCTGGGGAGCAGGCTCTGAGGGACCCTTGGGCTGGGGAGTGATCTCAGGATACTGTCTTTCATCACACATTTCTTCCCTTTGGGAATGAGGGCTATGGTACATTCTCATTTCCACCCTCTAAGGACAGTGAAGTCGCTCAGTCGTGTCCGACTCTTTGTGACCCCATGGACTGTGTAGCCTACCAGGATCCTCAGCCCATGGGATTTTCCAGGCAAGAATACTGGAGTGGATTGCCATTTCCTTCTCCAGGGGATCTTCCTGACCCAGGGATTGAACCCGGGTCTCCCGCATTGTAGGCAGATGCTTTACCGTCTGAGCTACCAGGGAAGCATGAGGACAATTGCCCTCCCACAGGTTTAACCCTGGGAATGTTGTAACGGGGAGGAGGAGGCATAGTGTGTATCTACTACAAGTGCCAGGACAAAGTGAGCATGGGTATTTTTATTTAAAGATGTGAATTTCTCCAAAGAAGGCACTGCAGAATCTGTCATTTCAGGGTCCTCCAAGACCTTATCTGGACCTACTACTATGGGTTGGGGATGTGTAGGGCAGCCATGGTCTCTGCAGGCTCAGCATTTGAGGGGAAGACTGTATATTCCTGACTCTCAGTGGAGGGTTTATGGAAGCAAACTTTTGTTTCTTGAGTGGAGCTGCCTGGGTGACCTCAGACAGAATTTTAATCTCAGGTTTCACTGATTTCTGGTCAATTGGTGACTTGAGTGATATTCAGAAACTTGAGGATGGACAGGATTTAGGAAAAAGGAGAACATAAAAAGAGAAATATATGTATATATATATATATATATATATATATATATATATATATACACATATATATATATATGATTATATATTAGCTTTAATCTAATTTGAAAGTCCATACTCTTTCCATGAATAAACTGTCCTTTTTAGGACTGGAGGGTTGCTGGTCCCTTCAAACTACACAGGAGTCGGGTGCGGGTGGCAGAAACTCAAGAGTAAGCCAAGGCGTTGTAAGGACACTTTGCTGGGGACCAAGAGAATACACCTGTCAGGAGGACAAGCTTAATTCTACAGGTCCTTTGTCATCCCTTGAACTCTCCTGCTCTCGTTTGTCTCCGAGGTTCCCAGGAGTTCAGGGTAAAATGGGATTTCATGTGAGAATCTTTAAGTACAGAGATGGATGCAAAATCAACCTGCCGCCTCGTTTACTTGGTTCCGAGCCTCTAGGGTCACAGGTCCTAGGGCTCCCTCAGCGACAGGCCTCCTCACATCCTGGAAGCCCTCAGAAGGGGCGAGAAGCCTGGGGAAGGGCCGCTGGAGAACCTGGGTTCGCAGCAGAAGGCACAGGGCCGGGCCGGAGCGGAACCTGGGGTTGAGCGGCGGGTTTCAGGTTTACGGACCCAGCTGGCGGCGGCCGGCACCTCCCCACCTGGCCGAGCGGCCGCCGCGTGGGGCTGTGCGGCTGAGGCCTGACCGAGCGCTGTCTCCCCGCAGAGGATTTCGTGCACCAGTTTAAGGGCCTGTGTTACTTCACCAACGGGACGGAGCGGGTGCGGCTCGTGACCAGATACATCTACAACCAGGAGGAGTTCGTGCGGTTCGACAGCGACGTGAACGAGTACCGGGCGGTGACCCCGCTGGGGCGGCCGTACGCCGAGTCCCTCAACAGCCAGAAGGACATCCTGGAGCAGACGCGGGCCGCGGTGGACACGGTGTGCAGACACAACTACCAGGGGGAAGCCCCCTTCACCTGGCAGCGCCAAGGTGAGTGCCGGCCGCCCTCCGAGGGGCCCGCCCTCCACCCTCTGGGACTCCGCGCGGGGAGGGGGCTGAGTCCTCCGGGGCGGGGTCCCCAGGCCCGCGGAGGGGACAGCGAGGCGCCGAGGGACAGGCGACCGAGGGCACAGCGTGTGCGGCGGGGCATCGAATCTGGCAGCCCTGGAGCCTTCCCTGCAGAGGCGGCCCGGCCTGCCCGGTGTGGGTCACCTCTCCAACGCCCCGTCCTGTGCTTTTGTTTCCACCCATTCTGCATCTCCCCGCCTGGTGCCTTGGGCGTATTTGCTTCCTGGAGGCCTGACAGCCCAGCCTGGTGGCCTTAGGGTTACTTCCAGGTGCTCTTAGGGCAACTTGAACTCGTGGTGAAGTATTACAGTCATGAAATAATAACATTTTCACTTTTTGGTTTCAAATTATTATTCACCATAATCCTGGTTTCTCACATGGATATCACTATATCACTGGGCCTGGAATGCTTTCAGCCAAGGGACTGTCTTAATTATCCCTGTGTGCCTAGTCTGACACACTGGCGGGTAGTATGAACTCCATAAGACTTTGTAAAATTAATGAATAAATGTACTTGGCTGCCCATCCACTTAGGCTCAAGAGAAACAGAAAGGTAAATAGGGCTTTAAAAATGACTTTATCAATTATTCTTTACTATTTTGCTCAATGCTTTAAAGCAAATTCTTATTGACTTGAATGGATTTAGAATTTGTGAATGCAAAGTCTGAGGGAAAAAGTGTTTGCTAAAAAAAGCCCCCAACCTTTGAATGGTATTGTAAGAGAGAGTTTTAATTTCTTAGAAAAGGTCAACAAATGGCATAGTAGAAAGACTGAAGTTTTGGGATAAATAAAGTAATGCCATTAAATTACTGAATAAACATTATTTCTAGTTTCTTTTGGCCTAAACCCTGCCTTTGCTCCCTTTCCCTCTCCCCTCCCAACATTTCCATCCACTTCAGGAATTATACCCATTTAATAAGCAACTAGTTCTAGACAATTATCTTACCAAACACCATCTATATTATGCTACTTCATTTCACAACTACCTTAACAATTAGCATCACCACTTTATATACACTATTGTTGTTGTTCAGTCACTCTGTTATGTCTGACTCTTTGCGACCCCGTGGACTAATATTGGTACATAATAAACAGCTTAAGTAATTACATCATAGTTATTCCCTAAGTTGTGTAGTGTTCCCCAAATACAGAACAGTCATCATGCTCTTTACTACATGTGTATAGCATCTAACAGAAGCAAAGCCTCTATTAAAGCCAGTTATGACCAGAAGCAGCGGTATGAGTCTGTTTCTGCCTAGTTTCAATGCTAGTGGGATGAAATGATATATTCAAGGGGCTGAAAAATCCCTGATTAATCCCTAGTTTGACCCCAGTGTTATCTATACATGTTCACATAACTTTTAGCTTACTTTACAGTCTTGCCGCCTTCTTCATCCTAATGTCACTGAATACTTATATTGAGGGCAGGAGGAGAAGGGGGCAACAGAGGATGAAATGGTTGGATGGCATCACTGACTCAATGGACATGAGTTTGAGCAAATTCTGGAAGATAGGAAAGGATTAACTGAAGCCTGATGTGCTGCAGTCCGTGGGGTCACAGAGTTGTACACGACTTAGTGACTGGACAACAACTTATATTTTTGTTATTTCAGTTCTTTTTCATAAAAAGTATTCTAACATTTTCTCTTGAACTCGTGCCCTCTACTTTTACTTCCAATCTGTTTAAGATGAACAGATTTTATAAGTCCATATAGCTGATTATGACTTCAGTCAGAGCCCACGAAGAAGAGCCTGATCAAGAATCAAGACCAAACCAAAAGCATGCTTCCTTCCAGATGATGGCTCATGAATGACATGTAATTGTGGTAATGAGACTGCCTGCTCACCTCAGCAAGTCACAGTTAAATGTTTATATAACATTCTCATTAACTCAGGCCAACTGCTGCAAGAATCTCAGAATATTTTCTGTAGAGAATACATGCGATAATGTCTGATTTCAGAACAAGACAGTTATTCTTAATAGCAGGGGAATGGACTAGTATAGGGAGCTAGCAGTTAGACTCACTTGAATATTAAAAGAAAAATAGGGAAAAAAGAGGAAATGAGAGAACATAACATGTTATCAAATAACTAAACCACACGTGAAATATTTACTATGGTTTCAGGCTAAGAGAATGAGAGAGATTCAGTACAATGCCTAGAGAAATAAGGGGTAAGGTGTGTTAAAGAATTTGGGAGGTATGTTGCATTTGATGATGAGTAGGAACCTGAGAAGATAAAGGAATTGATACATAGTCAAACATTTTATCATTGTTACTTGTTTTTAAAGTCCCCTTTCCTTTACTTCAAAAATTACAAACTTTTAAAATAACATTCCTTTTTTGTTTGTTTCTGTTACTAGATTGCAAGTTCTGTGAAGTCAGGGGCCATATTCTTGTGTATCATTGGATTCCCTGTGCTTGTCAAATTTATGTTTGTTGATTGGATTAATAAATGAATCAAGGAATGAATAAAATGTAGGTGGCATATATGATGTGGAGATGGAAGTTTACATATCATTTGAAATTATATATGTAGCTAATTTTATTTATTTATCATTATTATTTTTGGCTGCACTGGGTCTTCATTGCAGCACTTGGGCTGCAAGCAAGATTTCAGTTGTCCCACCGTGGATGGAACCTGTGACCCCTGCATTTGGGAGTGTTGAGCCATCCACTGGATCACCAGGGAAGTCCCTGAAAATTTATGTATCTTAATGTAATTTGTGTGTGTGTGTGTGTGTGTGTGTGTGTGTGTGAAGGGTTCACTGTAGTATGGGATCTGAGCTAAGGTTAGGCTAAAAGATGAGAGAGATGCTTTGTTGACTGGCAACATGTAAGAAGTGCTTTTGCTCTCAAATTTTGTTAATATTGCAGTCTAAGAATTATAGAATTTAGCTTGTTTGAGAAGCATTACTTGTAGGAAGGATGGAATAGTCATTGTTGTCCTACTTTACTGGACATAGAAATGTCTACACTGTCTTAATTCTCAGTCCATGTTGCTGTTCCTGAGGCCATGACTAATGTTGATCATCTCAGCCAGCAGGTGGGAGTCAAAGCTGCTGGATTTTCTCTACTGTGGGGAGCACAGGGACTAAGAGAAAACAGTATCACTGTCCCAGCACAAGTCACCAGTGCTGACCCTGATGGTCACCTTTAATAGGTGGGGGAGAAAACAAGTCCAGGTGTTTTTTTTTTAATTTTTAAAAATTTCACATAGTAGTATAATATGCTGCTGCTGCTAAGTCACGTCATTTGTGTCCTACTCTGTGCGACCCCATAGACGGCAGCCCACCAGGCTCCCATCCCTGGGATTCTCCAGGCAAGAACACTGGAGTGGGTTGCCATTTCCTTCTCCAATGCATGAAAGTGAAAAGTGAAAGTGAAGTCGCCCAGTCGTACCCGACTCTTTTCGACCCCATGGACTGCACCCACCAGGCTCCTCCGTCCATGGGATTTCCCAGGCAAGAGTACTAGAGTGGGTTGCCATTGCCTTCTCCGTAGTATAATATAGCAATTTATAATTTTAAAATGCTCCATCATCAATTAGTATTGACAGAATAACTTCCATAGAGTGATTACAATGATCTCTTGAGACTTAAAAGGAAACTGACCAATGTGTTTATTCAAGTTAATGAAGTGGCCCAGCATGGATCTAAATCCAAGGCTTGGAATCCAAGGATCTTTCTACTCTGGTACCAAGAAAGGACTCCTGCCCATGGGAGATGTGCTGTGTGGTCTCATGTCTTACTGTGTCTTTTCCTGTCTGTTCCTCCCTCAGTGGAACCTATAGTGACCATCTCCCCGTCCAGGACTGAGGCTCTGAACCACCACAACCTGCTGGTCTGCTCAGTGACAGATTTCTACCCAAGCAAGATCAAGGTTCGGTGGTTCCGGAATGACCAGGAGGAGACAGCCAGGGTTGTGGCCACCCCTGTTATTAGGAATGGGGACTGGACCTTCCAGATCCTCGTGATGCTGGAAATGACACCCCAGCGAGGAGATGTCTACACCTGCCGCGTGGAGCACCCCAGCCTCCAGAGCCCCGTCTCGGTGGATTGGCGTAAGGGTGCTTGGTTTCCTTTCATTGTGGGCCCTTCAGGACAGAGCAGAGCTTCCCCGGTCCATGCCCTCTCATCCCTTGTCCCCAGCCTCACTACTGAAATCACAGGACACAAGAGTGCTCATGCCTCCTAGCACAGGCATCAGAAGAACCAAATCACATTGTGTTTTCACATACAGGGAGCTCACTCTACACATCATGGCCCCAGAGCCCAGCCTAGTAGCTCTGTAGAACTGACTGGTGACCACAGTCTTAAGGTCTAAGGTTATGGAAGTGTCCCTGAGAGCAGGGATCCACTTTCACCTTCTCTCACCTGCCCACTGTGTCCAAAGGTCTGTTGGCGGGTCCCTTCTGTGGGGGTGGTCAGAATGGAGAGCCAGTTTCCCCTGACATCTCCACCCCCTATACCTCAGACTAGACCTCAAGCTTCCTAAAGGGACACTGTGAGATGTGGGGACAAACGCTGACTCTCAGGCTCTGCTTCCCAGGGGCACAGTCTGAATCTGCCCAGAGCAAGATGCTGAGTGGTGTTGGGGGCTTCGTGCTGGGGCTGATCTTCCTCGGGCTGGGCCTCATTGTCCATCACAGGAGCCAGAAGGGTAAGGAACTCTGGGGAAATGGGAAGATGGGCTGTGATTGAGACCCTCTGTTCAGGAAAGCCTCTGCCTCTAGATGTAGCTCTTTCCTCCTGATCCTGAAAGGAGGAGGTGAGGCTGGGGGTGGGAGATAATGAACAACCTAGGGCGACATTGGAATCTGACTTTACTGGTTTGAAAGGGTAGCCCTGCCACGGAGATGACAGGTGCAATTTATTCTAAGACTTCCTTAAAGTTCATCATTGTCTCGTGGGCTCCTTTCTGAAAACTTCCTCCTTTCCTTCTAGTGACAGCTTCATTCATTTGGGGGAATTTTAGCTTAGGGCAGTTAAGTCCTGTGGTCAATGGATAAGAAAGAAATGCATTTCCCCTTGAGTTGCTAATCTCATTTCTCTTTGGGGTGAGTAAGGCAGTGGCTGTTTGTGTCATGAGATCTTTTGTAGGACACTGTGGGCCCCTACCAGCAGGTGCTCTATTTCTGTTCTGTGTCAGTGGGGATTGTAGGGACAGGTAAAGGAGGGAAGGGTGTGAGTTGAGTGTGCCTGGGTGCAGGGTCTCTTTCATGACCTGTTCCCTGTTATGGAATCAAGAGTTAGGGAAGAAGTTTATGTAGGAAGTTCTGTAATCAACTCCTGAAGTTGTTCCCCAGAACCAGGCCATAACTTTGATGGCATCTTTCTGTGAAACTTGGAGCCAGAGCTCTGGTTTGAAAGATGAACACCAGGATGCTGCCCACTTTGTGCCATGTGTTGGTGGCTACTGCCTGTGGGCATTTATAAGTGATTGAATGTGGTGGAAAGAAGGTGAGCTATCATTAAATCTACTAAAAATAAAAATCTTCATATCCCCCAGAAGGACAAGAGCTGCTCCCTGGCTTCCCATGCCTCCTTGTCAGGTTGAAGTGTGGGTCCTGTGTGCTGATCACTCTCTCTCTTCTACAGGGCTCATGCGCTGACTCCTGAGGATATTTTGGGATTGGTGTTTGCTCTTCTATAATGCGTGTCTGTCCTTGCCCGGAATTCCCAGATGCCTGTCAGCCTGTCCCACTCTGAGATCAGAGTCAATCACCAGGTCATTTCCCATGGCCATCCCCCAACCAAGGATCTGGCTGTGATGCTGCTTCCTCCACTGACCCTGGAGCCTCTGCCTGTGCATTGTCAGCTGCATCTACTCAGACCCCAAGAGCTTCCTCTGCTCCCATTTTTACCCAACAGAGTGTGCAGAAGCACATTGAAATCATTTACCAGGCTGTAGAGTTTTTTTTTTTAATCATAATTAAACATGATTATGAGTTATCTGTACTCTGAACCTCCTTAAATGAGTAGAGGTAGGAACCACTGCAGAATGAAGGAAACTATTTTGGGGTGAACCAGCCAACTGAGGACCAGAAGGAGACTAGAAGCACCACTGTGTGCCATGTAGGGGTGGGTGGACAGAAGAGAAAGAGAATCGACTTTTCTCTCTCTACACCTTTGTCATGTATCTGCATCTCTCTATTTTCTGCATCTTTCTTTCTTACCACTTCACATCATATCACTGTTTCTGTGTTTGTGTGTATGACCCTATCTCTTTTGTATGTTTTTGGATTGTCTTCCAGAGTTTTAATTATTCTAGCAAGGATTCTGTCTGGCCCAGCCTCAGTAACATGCACACCTTTCAGAAACATCATCCTGTACATGGCATGCAGACTCCTGGCACTGAGCCTATTCCCCTTATTAGGAAATGACTTCTCAAAGTGGAGATGTCTGCATTAGTCAAATGGAGTATTCCAGTCTACAGAGCCTCCTTAGTGTGGAATGGCTTAAGGGGAGTTTGTTTTTTGTGGACCCCAAAAGACAAAAGGCAGAGTTCCCTCTAGCTCTAGGGTACTGACTCATTGGAGGTACCAACTGGAAGTACTGACTCACATTCATCCCAACCTGCATGTCCCGCATAGTCATCTGATGCCACTGCTGAGGTGAAATTCTCGGAAAATAGAGCTCCGCTGTCAATTTGTAAAGATACTTTCTTCTCAGGTCACTGTACCTGGTGGCTCTGAAGATGTTGATCCAGTCCTAAAGGCTAGTCTTCATCTCAGTCCCTAGGATTAATCACTAAAGTGTGTGGCTAGGTGCTTATCTTTGAGGTTATGGACAGCTATGCCTCCGAGGACCAGACATCCCCTTTTCCCTGATCCCTCATCCACTCACTGTACCTGAGGAGGCAATGGCAGATCATTCCCTCTCCTGGGAAGTCCAGGCTTTCTTGAGATCTTTATCTCTTGTACACCAGGATGCACTCCAAGTCATCAGCCAGGGACATGGTGGAGTGTGGAGACTCCAGATTCTGCTTCCCAAGGAGGTCATAGTCTGAATCTGCCCACAGCAAGATGCTGAGTGGAGTCAGAGGTTTTGTGCTGACTTTGCCATCTTCCTTAGGATGGGTGTTGCCATTCACAATAGGAGTAAAGACAGAGTGACATTATAGGGAAATTGGAAGGGCTTGTGTGGGGTGTCCAGGGAGACTTGGGCTCAGTATGTAGTTCTTTGATTTTGATCCTGCAAAGGCAAGAGTCAGGACTGGAGATTGAACCAGATTGACAGTTTAGGGAGACATTGAGATCTGACTTTTCTAGTTGAAACATAAGACCTTTTCACAGGAGTGAAAAGATGAGGGTATCCTGTATCATTCTTACAGTTCAACTTTGTCACACAGGCCCCATGCAGGAAGATTCCTTCTTAATGAAAGGTTAATATCTTCTTTAATTCCTGCCTGTGACAGTTTCATAGAAATAATTTTTTTTTGCATCCAGATTTCATTAGGAAATATAATCCTTTATTGATCATTTAATTTAAAATAACAAGTATGTTTTTGGGGAGGTGAAGTAGAAAAGAATAGTTTTATTGCTTTTCCAAACAAAGGGACCACAGCAGGCTCATGCCTTTGAAACAAGTACATCTTTTATAAACAAGTTTGCTGGCCAAAAAAACACAAGTCTTAGTAAACATATAACTTGGAGAAAAGTGCATGTACTAGAGAACAACGTGCTTGTCATGAGCATTTGGCCTTATTATCAATTATATCAGTCAGTATGTCTTTCAGGGACAGTGGTGTCGAACAATATTCCATGAGCTTCTGTAAATTTCCCAGTTAGGTTGGAGTCATGTGACTGACACCAGCCAATAAACTTAAAAGTGGGTATAAGCTCTGCCTGCTCTCCCTGTTATTACAAGCATGGAAGCCATTGTTGAGGTGATGGTGTACAAGATGTTGGAAACTCTACAACCTGAATCCCTTGAGTGGCTGCGGAATGGAGTCCCTTTTAGTGATCTAAACCATTGAGATTAAATTTTTACTGCAGTTTAACATCTTACTGCAACATAACTTTGCTTGACTATAGTGGAATGCTTAACGGAAGAATAAAGTTCTTAAGTTAGAAGATTAGCCAGTGGAATTAATGGAATTTAATAGATGATGAATTTTTAAAAATATTTATTTGTTTGCTTCCTTCTATCTTACAGTATAAGTATTCCCAGTGACTAGAACAGTGCTTCTGCAGGGCATGCTGTTGAGAGGGTAACAGGCAGGAAGCCCAGGGGTCTCCAAATAGGCTGCAAATGTCTCTTAAAATTCTCTGTTGCCATGATGACACCTGGTTCCACCAGAACTTAACTTTTCTCAAACCTTGGGCTGATAATAGCTCAACAAACCAGTATTCATATCAATTGTTTTATAGCTGAGGGATGACACACCTCATGCCATCCTATCTCAAAAATACATATTGTGGGAGAGGGGACTGGTAAAACTCCGTTTGCCCTGAGGTGTCTCTCTTATCTGAGTAATAGCTTTCTAACAGACATAAAACATCCTGCTAAAGACTAGCAGGGTGGGGGGCACTCTCCGTCCCCCTTCTGATGTCTGTCAGAAGCTTTGTCCCTTTTCATACTTTAATAAAACTCTGCTACGCAAAAGCTCTTGAGTGATCAAACCTGGCCCCTGGTCCCTAAGCTAAATCTTCTTCAGAGATCAAGAATCCGACACCGTTCACTGTAAGCTAGCCCTATCCTGAACCACCTAGTCTCTACCCTTTGGGAATGAAGGGTTTATTCCCTCAGTTGTTGGGAATGTTCCTGACTGATACCTCTCAGCTGTTTGTCCTTCTTTGGAATTACTTTAGGTGAGGAGAGTTGTCTCATCCAGTTTTATTCCACTTCCCAAGGGAATTTGCCTCCAATGGCAGCTCGTTGCCGGGCTATAAAGGCCCTGAGTCTTGCCTTAACTGTGTCAACTCTGAAGGAATCTTACAGCTTTAGAACTCCCTGGGGTTAAGCTGAAGACATTTTCTTGACTGCATAATGGCCCAGCTTCTAAAATCAAGAGTCATCTTATGTAATTCTTGTTTTAGTTTCTATTATAATTTAAATATATTTATTTTTGTGTCTTCTTCCCTTCAATATGACTAGTGTTTTTATCACTCTTCTTAGAAGATGAAGGTACTGGCATCACTATGCTTTCCTTCACCTCTTCTTTTATGCTTCCACTTGCCAAATTGTGGCGTCAGGTCTTTTTAAAAATATATTGTCAAAGTTGGAAATATTGGCATTCTTCTGTAATAGTAATTGTCTTTGGGCTTTGATCATAGCTTAATTTTAAAAGTTGGGTGGGGGAAAGTTCTTTATCACTTTTAAAACAACTTTATGTAATCATTTTAAGCTTGCCTTGGAGCTGCAGTAGTATGATTTCTTTTCAGTGATGTTCTGGGTTGAAACCACTGTTTCTTGGATTCCTTGCTTTCCTATTTTCTGAATAACAACTTCACTTTTCCAAGTCATATTATTAATCAACAAGTCATAATCTTAATCAACAATCAGTAAAACTATGTGTGCTAGGCAAATTTATATCCTTTCATTTCTAGCATTATTTTTATTCTTTCTTCATGCCTGATCATGATTTTGAAAAGGTACACATTTGTTAATAGAAAATGTTTCCTTTAGAACTTCCAGACCTTTCTAATTATCTTAATTATAGTTAATTACATAATTACAGTAGTATAGTATAATTAATTATAGTAGTATCTGGCAATCTGTTTTGTCTGTTACAAGTTTATTTTTTCCACCACCAGGATGCTTTATGGTATTCTGAGGTCCTGAAAATTTTTAAATGATGTATTTAGGAATGAATCTTTTGTCACTAATTTTGCTAAATATATGACAGTCCCCTGCCATGCAAAGAGGTTCTTCATATCTGGAAAATTTCCCATTGCTATTTGTTTTGGTAATATTGTATCTTAATTTTTTGTTCCTCTCTCTAGCTCTGTTACTTGATGTAACAATAGACTTTCCTGAATGTATTCTCAATGTCTTCTTTTCTTCTATACATTATATTTCTTTGTCTTCTTCTTTTTTTAATTTTAGAGAAATTTCTTGGTTAATTTTCCAAGCTTTATGTTAAATTTTTCATTCTTAGCCCCCATTATAACTTTTATATTGGTAAAGAACCCACCTGCCAGTGCAGGAGACATAAGAGACATGGGTTTGATCCCTGTGTCGGGAAGATCCCCTGAAGTAGGAAATGGCAACCCATTCCAGTATTCATGCCTGGAGAATTTCATGAAGAGAGGAGCCTGGTGGACTACAGTCAAGGAGGTCACAAACAATCAGACATAACCGAGCACACACAAGCAAGCAAGCATTACTTTTATTAGATGCAGTATCTTTTTTCCTTCTGATTATTCTAATTAGAAAGGCTTTAAAGTTTGTTTAAATAATTTTGTTTGCTCTTTTTTTTTTCAGTTTATTTGCTCTTAAATGAACTCTCTTTACTAAGTATGTGGTGATTTTTATTCTCATCTTTTATTTCATGTTGTAAGATTTTCTCAAACATTTGCTCTGCCCTCCTTAACTTTGTTCTTTACCTACTATGCACCATCTTATTTCATCTCAAGATACATTTCTTCAAGTCTCTTCTAAACTCTACCAAATTTTACGTGGTGTCTGTGCAATACTCTTCTGTGTTACCTTTTATTTTTTGTTAAATTTTTCAGAGCTTCTGATTATATCTTTGTGGAATTATTTCATGTGTGTGTATTTACTTGCCTGGAGTGTAAATTCCTTGAAGACAATGAATATATCTGTTTTCACATTATTTTAATATACTGAGAACATGGAATGGTATGTGTGATAACACTGGTACTCAGTAACCATTTTTGTATTACTAATTAAATTAATCATCAGGTTACCAAAGTTTGGGGATTAATTCAGCCAACAATAAAGGGAAAATTACTTTGCTTACCTTTACTATCATTCTTAGTTGCATATAACCTTTACTGTCATTCTTAGTTGCATATATATATATGCAACTAAGAATGACAGAATAACCTTAAAGTTATATATATATAACTTTAAGGTTACATTTCTGAGAGGTTCCTGTAGTCTGGATTAGCATTTGTATACTCAAAGTTTCCTAAGTATGATAAAACTGAAGAAAACTTTAAAAAATGACATAACTTTAAATAGAATGCCCCTCTGCCTACTTCTTTTTTTTTTTTGCTTTCGCTGAATATTTTTTTAAAAAAACTTTGTATTATGGAAAATTTCAACTATATACCATAGTAGGGAGCATAGTATTGGGTATCAGCAATCCAGCTTTTACAATTATCAACTCATGGGGAATTTTGTAAACCCGTCTACTTAATCTTACACACAGACTTGCAAAATAATCTCAGAATCATATCATTTCATTCATAAATATTTTACTACAGGAGTATAAAATGTAATGAGTTTTTAGAAATAATAATGCCATGAGCACACCTAAAATTAGATACATAATTCCTTACTGTGTTTAGTGTTCCAGTTTTTATGATTGTCTCACAAGAATTTTTTAGGTTATTTTATTTGTATATGAATCCAAACAAAGCCTAGCGTTTGGTCCATATATTTCTTTTTTTAATGTATAGTTCATCTGTTCTTCATTTTTCCTAGCAAATTATTCGCTGAAGAAGTGGAATTATTTGTCCAGTAGAACTTCCCGTGTGCTTAATCTTGTTGGTTGCATCCTTCTGATATAATTTACCATAAGATTTATGGTTTGGGTTCCAGAAAATAACAATAACACAAATTGTTAACATTTGTTTCCTGCTTAGTATGTGCCAGCTATGTGTGAAGTGCTTGATTTGTATGTTAAATCCTTCAAAATCCTTGTCTGTATGTGGTAAGTACAAACTTGATATATTTTTATGTGATTTTCAATTTGTAAATTTAAAATAGCATATTGAATATTAAAGTCTTATTTTATGCATGTACTCTGAAACAATTCAAATAATTGTTCAAGAATCACATAATTTGAAACCATGAGGACTGATTTCCATCTCTGTTCATAGTAATATCATATGGTGGCTGATAAAAATAAATATTTGCTCTTATTTTTTGGAATTAATTTTATTTCTGTTAAACTTACACAAAGACTTAATGAATGAATTCCTTTAATAAAACGCAACTACCATGAAATTTGCTTTCCTTAGTATCTCATGGGGAAGGAGTATAGCATTTGTCTTATATCCAGGACACTGATAGTAATGCTATACAATATAACCCTATATTATGATAACATATAAAATGTAAACACACACACTACCTCCAATATTCTGGGTTGTTAGCTGATGAATCATTATATTTACATAACATTTACTTGAAATTCTGTTGCCAAAAAATTCTCAGCCTATTTATGTATTTTAAGTGACCTACATTTCTTTCCATATTAAAATTGTTATTTTATACATTTGGGATGATAATTACCAATCTAATTTTATTTAATCACTCATGTTAGAGTAGTTTTAGTTTCATACAAAATTAAATGGAAGGTAAAAAGATTTCCACACCTACATTGACACATCGTTAGAATGCAAAGTTGATAGTTTACATTAGGATTCACTCTTAATGTACATGCTATGGCTTTGTATGGCATGTATGTACTATTGTAGCATCATACAGAGTAGTTTCATTGCCCTAAGTATCTGTTATGCTCTATTACCTATATTTTCATGAACAGCTCTGGTTCAGATTCCCTGCATTTACTAATTCTTTGTACTTTAAATTATTCTCTTGCTTCTACCTCACAGGCAGCTTTTAATTCTACTCCCCACTTCTCCTCAAAATAAGCATGGATAAAGATCTGTTGCATATACCATAGCTTGACTAAAAATTCATAGGCTATAAGGAGGAGACATATCTTTTATTAGAGAGTAAAAACACAAAGTCAAATATTACAACTTGCCCTGAGTTCTCTCAGCAACCCCTTTGTCAGTGATGTGTCACTAAGCCCTATACCATGTCTATTCTCTAAGCCTAACCCAGTCCCACCTCCGCTCATTTTGGAGAGGAAAAAAATTCTCCAACAACATATGAAAAGAAATTAACCTATAGCTCCAAGTTTGAACCTCCTAAATCATTAAAGGACTCAGAAAAACAATTTTCATATAACCCATTCATTTAAATAAAGTATGGATATAACTAGCAATGTTTTCTTATGTATTTTTATACTATGTATAAAGTACTTTCTATATAACAAGATTATTCAAATTCTGTCAATAACTCTGCAAAGAAAGTATTACCACTCCCACTTTATGAATGGGAAAATAAGATTCAGAAATGCTAGATACTTTGTCTAATGTTATAATTTAAAATCCTAGCTATAAAGTGCTGAGTCCTGTATTTGGATTTAGGTTTCTCTGCACCAAAATCTACTCTATCAGTTGCTGTGTTCATATTGTGTCTTTTTTCCCCAGACACATTTTTTCTATTTTTTATATAAATATGTTAAAAAAAATCTTTACAAGGTAAGTCAGAAAGAGAAAAACAAATATAGTACATTAACACATACATATGGAATCAAGAAAAATGATATGATGCACCTATTTGTAGGGAAAGAATGAAGACACATTCTCTCAGGGAATGGATTTGTGTTCCAATCACATTTTAAGCTCACTGATGCAGTTGGCCTGGCCAAGGACAGTTTCATACAATTTCATAGTTGCTCCATAAAATAATCTGCAATGCAATGTATGGACTTAGTAATTGCAAAGTGGAAAGACTGAGGCAATGAACCTAAATAATTTTCAAGGGCAAAATGACTCCAAGTCAAGTCACATACATTCCCAAGAGTGAGGCCTTGGACACACTGAGGAGAGCCAGAGAATCTCATCTGTTGATCCATCTCCACTACAGGGACTTCCACTAGGAGACAGTGAGTCTAGAGGAGGATATGGCACCCATAGCTGCAGCCACATTATCTCATCTATGCTGTTCCTCCGGAGATTTCTCTCTTGTAAGCTTATGGTTTCCTTTGCCAGGAGGGGTGAGGGGCAGGAGCTGAGGATACTGGTGGATTATCTCCAGGGCAAACAGGGATGCACAGAGATTCAGTGAGCCTGACTTAAGCTTATCTGCTTAGGAGCAACCTGGAGCCATATTCACTCTATTGTTCCACACATTCCATGTCAGGAAAAGTCTACATGGTTTTCTGGCAGGGATTCAAGTAAGACATGAAGCAAACTACACCTGTGTTCTTAAATATGTCTGTGGTTTCTACATCCATCCATTTTCCCATTGTTTCTAACCCTAAATAAGGACAAAGTATTTGGTCCTTCTCAGATACCTGTTTTATTGTCTTATTCTAATGTTTTCCTAACAAACATATTTCTTTTCCCAAGTGTGAGAGGGGGAGAAGAAAGTTTTTCTTATCACCACTAATTCTTTAAGAATTAAAAGTTCTGAAAACTAATTTCTTGGTACTAAAACTAAGTTCCTGGCACTTTAGAGATTCAAAATTCCTTTTCCCCAACTTATTTCTCTGTCAAAATTTTAAAAGTGATATTAAAATAAGTATCACTTTACGTCTTGGCTTTTGTATTTTTGTTTTAACAAATCTGCACCAAAGGCAGAGAATATATATTACCTTCATTGATGTCTGAATTTGCGGGTGTGTGGCAGTGGCTAAGGATGGAAAAAAAAAGGAAGACAGAAATATTAACTCCAGCTAAGATACCAAAATATTATCAGTCTCTACAAGCTGCTCCTGTGTTACTGGGCATGAAATATAATCTGGGAAATGAGGTTCAAAGGGTCTGAAGCAGAAGAGGCCATGGTTCTAATCAGCCCTGAGATGAAAGATGGGAAAAGTCAGTAAAGACCTCATAAAGGCATTTATTTCTTCCATGGATATATTAGTTTAAGGTCATTGGTGGATTAGGTAGCTGGGTGGGATATCTCAGGGATTCCATAATAATTAGCAATTGAGAAAAGAAAAAATTAGAAGGTCAGAGGGAGAATCCCAAATGTATGTGAGCTCAGAGATGATACAGCACCTTAAGTCCTAGAGAAGAAGTATGAGGAGCAGGGTAGGAGGAGAGAAGGTACATGATGGACTGGCCAGAAAATAGTTCTAGGTCATCTAGCAAGTCCATTTTTTCTGTTCTCAAAGATGGACAGTGCACCTGCAAAAGGAAAGACATGAGATTAGTGGACTCCAGGGGGCTCCTGTGCCCTTTTCAAGCTGTTTGCCAATTCAACAACTTTCAACCACATTTGTGTCCACAACCTCTTCCCACTTTCCCTTGTCTGTACTATGTCCCCAGGTACAACAGATCTGAATTGTTACCTTCTTTCTGGAGTGTGACTCACAATGGCCCCTGGTGTCTGGAGGGGCCACCTGAGCGCAGACCTCGGATGATGAGGACGGTGCCCACCACGATGCCCACGAGGCCCACAGTCAACCCCAGGGCACAGACCACAGTCTCTGTTAGTTCTGACATAGGGGCTGGAATCTCAGGTTCTGTGAAAGTGAAGTTGTAGAACTCAGAACACAGAACGTTTCTGTGCATGTGGGTGGGATGGGGCAAGGAAGGGTTGGCTCCACAGACTTAGGGTATGGGGCTTAGGGAGGAGAGTGAGGTCTGTCATTAGACACCCTTGGAATGTGAAGTTTAGGGCCATGAGGTTTAGCAGATAACAGGCAGGGTGTTCTGGACTTGACAGAAAAAAGAAGGTTCCAAAAGGGTGGAACTTGTACATACCCCAGTGTTTTAGCAGTGGCTTATCCAGGCCCCAGTGTTCTACTTTGCAGTCATAAACATCATCATCAGAAGGGAGGAAGGTGAGGTAACTGATCTTGGAGAAGGAATGATCGTCCTTGGAGAGGAAGCTGGTCTCAGAAACACCCTCTGTGACCAAGTGCCTGTTCTTCAGCCATGTAATGTTGATCACAGGAGGAAAGATGTTGTCCACATGACAGATGAGGGTGTTGGGCTGACCCAGCATCATGGGAGACTTGGAAAACACAGTCACCTCAGGAACCTCTATGGTGAGGAAACAGCACAGATGTGAAATGGGAATATCACTACCCATTGCCTCTGGAGGAGCCCTCCCAGCAATGTCTCCCTGTCTAATAGTGGAGGAGCTCTTGTTTCCCTTCTGTTTGGGAGGCACCGTATGTTGCTTCTGCTTTATCCCTGTCCCCCTGTTTTGGATGACCTGCCTGTCAAGCAGGAGGTCTGTGGGACCTCTCCATGAAATATTCAAAGATTGTATTACGGGAATAGGGATCTTTCTATCATACGGAAATACGTGAGTTGGAAGAAGGCAGAGGATGAGGGTTCAGCTATTACCATGAGAAAATATGGTGACTCCTTGGAAAGGAGAGAGTTTTATAAAGTGAAGGGTATCTATCCCTTGGGAAAAAGGGAGTGAGGCCTGGTATGAAAGGTAGATTAATAAAGAGAGGCAGAATGGTGAACACATACTGTTGGTAGCAGCGGTAGAGTTGGAGCTTTGAATCAAGCGCTCCAAAGCATTTTTCATCAGAGCTATGTTTCTCAGTGCACCCTGAGGGTCAAAACCTGCAAATTTACTGAACATAGGCAGACGCCAGACAGTTTCCTTCTTTTCCAGGTCCACGTAGAACTCTTCATCTCCATCAAATTCATGGGTAAAGTGGCCAGAAGGACCATATGAATGGTAGACGTTTATGCCATAGGCGCCAATGTGATCAGCTGAGTCGGAGTGAGAAGCAAAAAAGGAAAAAACAGAGAAAAGATCCTTATTAAGCAAAGTGAAAGAAGAAATTGACTATCAAACATGTGGGCTTCATTTGTGGCCCAGTTTCTAGACAAAATTCCCAGTACCTGCTCCTCCTTCGCTCTGTGTTGGTAGTTGTCCAGTTAGTTAAAAAGCCTCGCAACAATGCCTCCTTATCTTTGCAATGAATCTTGACTCCTTTTTCAGACAGGAATATATGTAATATCTTTTTCATCTGGTACTTGTCCTGGACTACCAACTGTTGCTGAAGAACATCACTCCACTGTGTCAATTGGAACTAATTCACTTTTACAGTTTTAGTCTCAGCTGGATCCATGGTCCTGCTCGGCAGGTGCATGGTCCTTCGGCTTTCCTGCACCATTTCTTTCCATCACTAATCTATGTACCCTCTAGCGGACAGAAATCTTGTCTTTTCGTCTTTGAATCCCCAAAATTCTGTGTGCTCAGAATGTGTATTAAACATTAATTGTTATTCTTGAGAATTACAGAGATTTGGGGGAAAACTGACAGACACAGGCAGCAGAACCATACGGAAGTCAGAATCAGCAGTGACCGGAGCTGCATTATGACTTGTGAGCCTTAAGCATTCTTGCTTTTGTGAGTGCCGCCTTTTATAAAAATACTAAAAATGTATTTTATAGCCATATGATACAAAGACAAATATAATTCAGGTTGGATTAAAATTTAAAGCATCTCCCCCTACTCTAAAAGTTTGTTTTTCTTCTAATTTTTAAAGAAACAGTTTTTATGAGCCCTACAAGCAATGCAGGCCCTCAGCACTGTGCCCACTGTGCCTAATGTGTAAATCAAGCCTGACAAGGATGCTCTGGTGTGATGAGGCAGAGAGGAAAATTGGAAGTGCTCTGGAGAAGCAGGTGAAACTTGCACTACCATACAAAATTAGAGTGGTAGCTGCCGTGGTTAATAAAGTTGTTGAAGGTGAGCATAACTTTTCTTTCACCTCCCCTTTAAACCATTTGGCTTTTCTACTTTGGTTTTTACAAACCAACTTTTCCTGTCTTTGAAACAACAGAGATATGAGCCAGGGATGGATCCTGGAAGGAAAGGAAGATGAAGAAATGTATGAAGAGAGCGTGGAAAGAGGGGGACAGCAAGGCAGAGGGTCCTAAGGGACCATGTAATTAACTTGTGTTTGCCCAGTTTCCCTATACAGGTCTTCATTACATGAATTGAAAGATAGGCAATTTGGGCTGACAAATTGAGAATAATATAATTTAAATCTCCAAATTTTCCTTCATAAAGTTCTTAACTTAAAAATAAAGGTAAATATATATATTCTCTATTTTGTTTTAGAAAAATATGAAGTTATACTTGTGATAGCAATAATTTAAAAATAAGAATAATCATTGATATTTATGTGTCTTCATTACTTGGAAAGCATTTCTACATGCCTTTTTTAATTTGATTATTTGTGAGGTGACACAAATGAAGTAACTGAGATTAAGTGAGAACCATGTAATAAAATGCTTTGTCTAAAGACACTCAGCTGGGCTTGCTCACCTACCTGTGCCAGAATGCCAGCACAGAAATGTATGTAGATCTGAGACCAAGTAAAGGTTACCCTTCTTTATATCCACACAGTATTCATAATTCATGGAACTATATACCCCAATATAAACTTTAGGAGAAATACAGAAAAAGCTTCAAAAGTTATTCAGAAAATTTGGGAGCAATAGCTCATGAAATTTTTTGTAACAAAACATCTACTTGTGAAAACCTCTGATCTTTGAGACAATTGTGAATGAATCCCCTAGAGCCCTCCAGAACATATTCACTGGATCCAATATCAGAAACAGAGTATGCAACAGCACAGGTTAACAAAGATAGTGGGTCTGGACTCTGATTTCCTGAAGGTGCAATGACGGTAACTTTTAGATTTGCTTAATATTGAGAATGCTTCCAGGAGTCTCTATTTCTAGGCCAGTTCCCCCCAGCCCCTCCAATTCCTTGCTCCCTAACTTCAGTCTCCATATCCTTCAACCGTGCACTCACCCACAATGTCTTCTCCCCCAGAGGGGCTCATCATGGTGGTCAGGGCGAGGGCCCCCAGAATCAGGGCTCTGTTCAAGATCATCCTGTTCTCAAGGTGGTCTCAGTAGTTGCTGTTCTGACTTGCAGAGCAATGATGTGGGCTGAGTTGAGAGGGAATTCTAAAGATACCCAAGCCACACTCTGTCAGGTTAGGTTTTGGCCAATCAGAAAAATTCTCTATGATGACACCTCAGTTGCCAAGTGAAGACTTTGTACTAAGAGGCTTGGAAGGGACTGGGAAATCCCCAAGTTCCGGTGCAGGCTCTGGTCAGAGTGGACTTGAGGGATTTTTCTATGAAAGGAGGGAGAGTATTAAATCAGAGTCTTCTCATATATGTGTGTATGCCTGCTGGTGATGAGGGGTGGGGATTTCTGAGCAGCCTCATGGATAGATGAGTTCAGTTCAGTTCTGTTGCTCAGTCGTGTCCGACTCTTTGCGACCCCATGAATCGCATGGGTAGATGAAGATACAGCTAATTTGATGTCCAACAGGATATTCTGGGCTACAGTTTCCAAAAAATCTTCCCTGAGTTGGTACCCCTCCCTGGCAGGTCCCATTCCCTCCCCTTTCCATTGACTCTGTATGTAGGTTAACTGTCTTTCTGTTTGTTTCTATAGTGCATATGGAATTCTCTAAATACTGAGTTGATCCAAGTGATTTCTGCCAAGTGGTAGCCAAGGAATACCTTTGCCTTTTCTACCTGTAGAAATCCAGTTGAGTAAATTATTCTCATGCTCTCAAAAGCTCCAGTATTTGCACTCAGGGGAATAAAAAGACTCATAAGGTCATATAGTGCTGCCTAAAGTAACTGCATGATCCTTCATTTGAATTTTTCGCCTGCCTTGAGTGTTCTTTATGTTCTAAGTTTTGGTGAACCTACCTATATTTAAAGGAATTTGGGGATCATTGATTACATTAAAGGACATTCTGGTTGACTTGCTGTATAATTAAATATGTCAACTCAAATATTGAGGGTAGAATTCAGGGAATTGTCCTGACTTAGAAAATTAGTTTTTATCCTTTACTCTATATTTTAGTATTATTTATCCTGCCACGTTAAAACTCCAGATATTTGTGAGAGACTAATGACCGAACTAAAGTCAAAAACAATTTTTAGAGGGGGAAACTTATTTTTTCAAAATAATTGATGTTTGTGTGTGTGTTATGGAAGCCACAGGTTAATGGGGGTTCCATTTGGAATCAATCACCCTGTCCCTGTTAGATGTTCCTCAGTTTCTCAGCACTGTCTTAACTCACAGTGACAAAGACTATAAAGAAGAGTGAGGCAGAAAAAGCCCTGGTGTCTAGAGCTGCTTGTAATTAGGCCTTGTTGTTGCCAGGGGCTGGCCTGCTACTCACAACTAGGTTTTGGTGTTTTCTTGTTGAACATAAGTAGTGTTGTACAACAGCATCAGACAGCCATTCTGTGACCAGGATGGATCAAAACAGAAAACAAGGCCACTCAGAAATCATGTCTCAACACAGACAAAACATGAACAGTGTCCAAATCATGAAAATCACCAAGCATACTTCTGTCCTAGATAGTATGAATGACCTCTGCTTCTTTACTAATTACAGCTTTAGCCTCACTACCTTCTAGGTAAGAGTTACTTAGATGCCTGATTATAGAATTATCCCACTCCACTACCTATTATAATTCTTGACAGAATTTAGTTGAGAACAAAGTCATTGTTTCTTAAATCATCCTCAAAATCACCAACACAAGCTTAAATCCTATAGTAGTTTAAGGGTCAGTTTCATGTGTTGCCAAGGCTATGGTCCTCAGTTATTCACTCAAATACTTATCTAGGTGTTGTTCTGAAGATATCCTGTACATGTGATTAAATTCCATAATCAGTTGACATTAGGTAAGAGAGGTTATTCTAGATAATCTGGGTGAGCCTGGGCCAGTAAATTGGAAAGTCTCAAGAACAGAGCTAAATTTCCCTGAGGGAAAAGAGATTCCACTGTGGGCTACAGCATCAGCCTGTGCTGAGAGTTCCAGCCTGTGCTGAGAATTCCAGCCTGCCTTTCCTGATAATAGCCTACCTCATGGTCTTGCATTTCCCTAGTTCACCTTCAGTTCAGTTCAGTTGCTCAGTCATGTCCGACTCTTTGCAGCCCCATGGACTGCAGCTTGCCAGGCTTCTCTGTCCATCGCCAACTCCCAAAGCTTGCTCAAACTCATGTCCATCAAGTCAGTGATGCCATCCAAACATATCTTCCTCTGTTGTCCCCTTCTCCTCCTGCCTTCAATCTTTCCCAGCATCAGGGTCTTTTCCATTGAGTCGGTTCTTTGCATGAGTCAGTTCACCCTCACATTGTGTAAACTAATTCCTTTCAATAATTCTCCTAGTAGATCTCTCCAAAAAATTCTGCTTCTTTGATTCATCACACGAAGATACCCTATGATTTTCCATGGTGAGTTTATGAGCAATAAAACCAACTTGTTCATCCATGGATGTATTTCTGATGGACTTTGACTGAAGACATTAACAGCACTTCATTATATTGTTGTGAGGAACATACATATACTGCACCTGGAATGAAAAATTCCCAGGACTTTTTAACTCTACTTGTAATACATTAATATTAATATCATCTCCATTTGACAAGGAGGACACTGAATTTCAGAAAAGTGGAAGTATTTGCCCAAGGTCACACAACTGATGAGTGCAGAGCTGATAAGTGACAAGGGCAAACAATGAGTAGGGAGGGGTCACCTATATGACTTCAGAATACAATGTCCTAACATAATTAGGATAGATATTTGACCCTATAGGTGGTTTTATCATTCTTTTTAGTCTCTTCTGTTATGCATGGATCAGGAGAAATTTTCAGGTTCTACCTGAGATATGCTGTTTTTACCACACAGCATCCTCCTTTCTATGCAGTAAATAACATATTTCTCTCCCTCTCTTCTCTTTTTTTTTCTCTATCCAGACTTACCTGCTTGATATTTTATAGAAATCACTTATGATTTAGCAAATGGTCAGAAGTTTTCTTGATGGTCCATCAGAATTTCACCTACTAATATTATAGTTTAAAAATACAACTCAAATTAGGAAGTTAGGACGTTAAACCTCAGGATCAGAATTGTATCTTGGGTGGGAAGTTGAAGACCAGTCTCAGATCTCACATTCTGTGGGATGCAGAGGAAGTCCAAGCAAGGCAATGTCACTCACTAAGAGAAGATGGGCTCTCTGCCTTTAACTTAACCCTGTATTTTCTTTCTCTGCTATGACACAATGAATTTTGTTCTACTTGCTTCTGTCTTCAGGTCATAATTTTAACATAAAGTAAGATTATTAGTGAATTAGACTCAGATAGAGGAATGGTATACCACTATGACAAAAACCCATTGCCACCTTTATCTAAGAGGAAAATAAAACACCCTTTTCATTAATTATTGGTGGAAATAAAAATTGCACTTGAAAATATTAATTTTGTCCAATAAGTTTCCTAAAAATTTCCTGCTATGGATTTAATACCTAAAATTGGCAATGTAAATGGAATGTGTCATTATAACTTACATCTTTGGTCTCCCTCTAAGAAATTACTTAGGTAGAACTCATGTTACTTCTAATTAACATTTATAACATTCTCTAAGAAGCTGTGTATTTTGAAATTCTTCAGTTCTGACTTTCAACTATTTTGTCCTGATCCAGCCCTAGTTATTACGATTAGTGAAATTTTACTAAAAATCTCAACCTATACTATCTTGCAGTAAAAATGTGTCACAATAACAACAGAGTTCAGAGTAGTAAGGTAAAAAAGAAGATGGGCTTTGCAATCAAATGAATAAGTATTCAATAATGGTTTTGATTTTATTACCTGTCATCTTGGGCAAGTGACTCAAAATATAGCCTTAGGGTATTTTATCATAAGGATGAAAACTATTACATGATAGTTAATATGGATAAAATGAAATAAATATATACAAATAATAAGTTTTAAACACAGTCCAGTGCCTGGAACATAGAAAGTATTCTCAAATGAGAACCACTATATAGTATTGGAGATATCAAGGGACATTTTCATGCCAGGATGGGCACAATAAAGGACAAAAATGGCAAGAACCTAACAGAAGCAGAAGAGATTAAGAAGGTGCCAAGAATACACAGAACTATACAAAAAAAAAAAAGTCTTAATGGCCCATATAACCATGATAGTGTGGCCATTCACCTAGGGCCAGACAACCTTGAGTGTGAAGTGAAGTGGGTCTTTGGAAGCATTACCATGAACAAAGCTAGTTGAGGTAACAGAATTCCAGCTGAGCTATTTCAAATCTTAAAAGTTGATGTTGTTAAAGTGCTGCACTCAATATGTTAGCAAATTTGGAAAACTCAGCAGTGGCCACGGGACTGGAAAATATCAGTTTTCATTTCAACCCCAAAGGAAGGCAATGTCAAAGAATGTTCAAACTGCCACACAGTTGCACTCATTTCACATGCAAGCAAGCTTTTGCTCAAATTCTTTTAAGCTAGGCTTCAACAAGTGTTTCCCAGGTGTTGGTAATGGTAAAGAACCCGCCTGCCAACATAAGAGACATAAGAGAAGCCAGTTTGATTCCTGGGTTGAGAAATCCCCTGGAGTAGGAAATGGCAACCCACTCCAGTATTCTTGCCTGGAGAATCCTCATGGACAGAGAATCCTGGCTACAGTTCATGGGGTCACAAAGAGTCGGACATCACTGAAGTGACTTAGCATACAGCACAGCACAGACTTCAACAGTATGTGAACTGAGAGCTTCACTGGGTTTAGAAAAGGCAGAGGAACCAGAGATCAAATTGCCAACATCTGTTGGATCACAGGAAAAGCAAGGGAATTCCAGAAAAACATCTACTTCTTCTTCATTGACTACGCCAAAGCCTTTGACTGTGTGGATCACAACAAACTGTGGAAAATTCTTGAAGAGATGGGAATACCAGACCACCCTACCTGTCTCCTGAGAAACCTGTTTGCAGGTCAAGAAGCAATAATCAGAACCAGACATGGAACAACTGACTGATATGGCAAGTTATATATTGTTTCCCTGCTTATTTAATTTATATGCAGAGTACATAATGCGAAGTGCAGGGTTAGTTGAGTTACAAGCTGGAATCAAGATTGCCAGGAGAAATATCAACAACCTCAGATATGCAGATAATACCACTCTAATAGCAGAAAATGAAGAGGAACTAAAGAACCTCTTGATGAGAGTGAAAAAGCTGGCTTAAAACTCAACATTCAAAAAATCTAAGATCATGGCATCCAGTCCCATCACTTCATGGCAAATAGAAGGGGAGAAAGTGGAAGCTGTGAAAGATTTTCTTTTCTTGGTCTCCAAAATCACTGCACACAGTGACTGCAGCCATGAAATTAAAAGACACTTCCTTCTTGGAAGAAAAGCTATGACAAACTTAGTGTATTAAAAAGCATAGACATCACTTTGCTGACAAAGGTCAGCAAAGGTCTGGACAAAGACAAAGGTCTGGATAGTCAAATCTATAGTTTTTCCAGTAGTCATTAAGGATGTGAGAGATGGACCATAAAGAAGGCCGAGAGCTGAAGAATTGATGCTTTTGAACTGTGGTGTTGGAGAAGACTCTTGAGAGTCCCTTGGACTGCAAGGAGATCAAACCAGTCAATCCCAAAGGAAATCAATCCTGAATTTTCACTGGAAGGACTGATGCTGAAGCTGAAGCTCCAATATTTTGGCCACCTGAATGGAAGAGCTGACTCACTGGAGAAGACCCTGATGCTGGGAAAGATTGAAGGCAGGAGGAGAAGGGGACGACAGAGGATGAGATGGTTAAATAGAATTACTGACTCAATGGACGTGAGTTTCAGCAAGCTCCAGAAGATTGTGAAGGACAGGGAAGACTGGTGTGTTGTAGTCCATGGGGTAGCAAAGAGTTGGACAGGATTTAACAGCTGAACAACAACTCCTTGTATGTTGAAACAATAGTATTTTGCATGTATTGGATTAAAGTATATTATTACAATAAAAAAGACAAGTTAGTATTAGCATAAGATTCAGTTCAGTTCAATTGCTCAGTCATGTCTGACTCTTTGTGACCCCATGGACTGCTGCATGCCAGGCTTCTTTGTCCATCACTAGCTCCTGGAGCTTACTCAAACTCATGTCCATTAAGTTGGTGATGCTATCCAACCATCTCATCTTCTGTTGTCACCTTCTCCTCCCACCCTCAATCTTTCCCAGCATCAGGGTCTTTTCAAATGAGTCAGTTCTTCGCATCAGGTGGCCAAAGGATTGGAGTTTCAGCTTCAGCATCAGTCCTTCCGATGAATATTCAGGACTGATTTCCTTTAGGATGGACTAGTTGGATCTCCTTGCAGTCCAAGGGACTCTCAAGTGTCTTCTCCAACACCACAGTTCAAAAGCATCAATTCTTCAGCACTCAGTTTTCTTTATGGTCCAACTCTCACA
Source organism: Cervus canadensis (assembly GCF_019320065.1). NCBI lineage: Eukaryota > Metazoa > Chordata > Mammalia > Artiodactyla > Cervidae > Cervus > Cervus canadensis. The sequence continues at coordinate 26,152,187 of NC_057413.1, read as the reverse complement.
TCCATTCATAACTACAGGAAAAACCATAGCTTTGACCAGACAGATCTCTGTTGGCAAAGTAATGTCTCTGCTTTTTAATATGCTTTTTAATATGCTAGATTGGTCATAGCTTTTCTTCCAAAGAGCAAGCATCTTTTATTTCATTACTGAAGTCACCATCTTCAGTGATTTTGGAACCCCTCAAAATAAAGTCTCTCACTGTTTCCATTGTTTCTCCATCTATTTGCCATGAAGTGATGGGACTGAATGCCATGATCTTAGTTTTCTAAATGTTGAGTTTTAAGTCAACTTTAGACAAATCAATAAATGGAACACAGCAGTCTAGAAATAGAACTATTTTTATTCTGTCAACTGATGTTCAATATAGGTACCTGATAATTTAGTAGGGGAAGACTAATCTTTTCAATATATGGTACTAAATAAGCTAATATCTATACAGAAAAATGAATCCTGACTCCTAATGTATACAAAAATTAATTCAAAAGTGACTAGAATTTATTGGCTAAAACTGTGAAGTGTGTAGAAGAAAACAGGACAATATCCTTGTATCTGGGGTGGTTAGTGACTTAGAATGCAAAACCACTAACCAAAAAAGATTGATTTTTTAAAAGATTGGTTAATTGCATTCAATGGTTGAAAACTTCTTAAGAAACACCATTGAAAAGCAAGCTACATAATAGGGGAAAATACTTGCATCATATATCTGATAAACTGTATTTAACTATTTCAAGAATTCCAATAATTCAGTAATAAATATACAAAGATGTCAATAATAATAAAAGGTGAAATATTTCATAAAAGACTTTAGGTACCTTGCCAATAGATGAATAACAAATGTTCAACACCTTTAGTCATCAGAGACAAGCAATTGGTATTCCCCCTCCTCCCTTTCCCAGAGTAGCATACAATATGATCCTTTCTTGAAAGTGAAAGTGCTATGTCCAGCTATTTGCAACCCCATGGACTGTAGCCCACCAGGCTCCTCTGTCCATGGAATTCTCCAGGTAAGAATACCAGAGTGGGTTGCTATATCCTCCTCCAGGGGATTTTCCTGACCCAAAGATCAACCTGTGTCTCCTGAATTACAAGCAGATTCTTTTTTTTTTTTTTTTAATTTTATTTATTTATTTTTGTGCTGAATCTTCGTTGCAGCACTGGCTTTTCTTCAGTTGCAGTGAGCGGGGGCTACTTTTCGTTGTTTGGTGCAAGAGCTTCTCATTACAGTGACTTCTTTTGTTGAAGAGCAAATGCTCTAGGGTCCACAGGCTTCAGTAGTTGCAGCACATGGGCTCAATAGTTGGGTTACTGGACCCCACAGCACAGGCTCAGTAGTTGTGACACATGGGCTTAGTTGCTCCTCAGCATGTGGGATCTTTCAGGATCAGGGATCGAACCTGTGTCTCCTGCATTGGCAACTGGACTCTTTACCATTGAGCCACCAGAGAAGCCCTACAGGCAGATTCTTTACCAACTGAACCACTCGGGAAGACTTACATGCAGACTAATGCCGATAATTATTTGCTCTGAGTTTCTGGAACAAATGAATTAGGGAGAGGATTTGTTGAGGTGTTATTTTTAGTATTTTGGAATCAGACTTTGTGATCAGGCTGTCTGTGTCAGCCACCTTAGCCTGAGGTCAGGGTTCTGCTCCTTCTTTCTTTCCTGTAGTTCTGTCTTTGACTTTGCATCTGCGCTAACACCAGATGCCTCACCTTATGTGTTTCCTAATGTGCTTACTTGGATCCCAAAATCTGTAGCTCAGGAGTCTTTCCTCCCATCTGACTGTGACTGATTGTAAAGTAGACTGATTGTAAAGCTTTAGTGCAGAGGTTCTCAGCCAGCTGGGTGTAAGAATTACTTGGGAGATTTTAAAATATGCTTGATCTCTACCCTCATATATTCTCATTTAACTTGCTAGGAAGGAGGTTGAGCATCAGATGATTTTTATGTGCAGCTCTGTTTGAGACCACTGCTATGAAGCAGGGTTTCTAGAACTTTATTGTACATCCAAATCATTTGGGGATATTGTTCAAGTACGGATTCTTATTCACTAGGTCTGGATGGGTCTTGAGATTTGACTTTTCCAACAATCTCCCAAAGTCTGCAGATCTCTCTTCCAAGGGCAAGGCTCTGCAAAGGGATTTCTTGACCTCTGCTCTATTTTATTTAATTAAAATTTAGTTTTAAACATTTATTTTATTAAAACTACTCACACTAGGCACAGTATAATTCTTTGTTGTTAGGAGGCTGTCTTGTGCATCATAGAAAGTTTAGCAGCATCCCCTAGAGCAAGCCAGATCTTTAGATGTTGTCAAAACCAAAAATGCCTCCAGCATTGTCAAATATCCTCTTGGCAGAGAGTGGAGGGGACTGCCTTGAGAATCACTGCTCTATACTAGTACTAGCCCCCGAGTTGGCTGTATCCTTGCATCATCTGGAGACCTTTCTCATAGATTTTGAATTAATTGATCTAGGGTGCATCTGGGCATCACAGGGTGAATGTCCTTTGGATAGTGGAAACTCCAGGATGCTCCTATATTTCATTTTCCTTAAGAGCAGATTCATGGAGGGATATACTGGTGGTGGCTTGGCGATGATAGTTCTAGTTTGTGTAGTGATAATCAGTCAGTCCTAAAGGAAGTCAACCCTGAATATTGGAAAGACTGAACCTGAAGCTTCAATACTTTGGCTACCTGATACGAAGAGCAGACTCATTGAAAAAGACCCTGATGCTGGGAAAGACTGAAGGCAAAAGGAGAAGAGGGTGGCAGAGGATGAGAGGGTTGGATAGCATCACCAACTCAATGGACGTGAATTTGAGCAAACTCCGGAAGATAGTGGAGGACAGCCTAGCATGTTGCAGTCCGTGGTGTCACAAAGAGTCAGACATGTCTTAGTGACTGAACAACAATTTGATATTCAAGGCATAGTAAGCTTCTTTTATCCAACACTTCATTGCCTCAAAACTGTTTACTACTTCAAGTTTCCCCTCATAATGAGTAACAGAGATTCTCTGGTTTAGTTGATTAGTAGAAGAAATAAGTACAAAATACAGTCTCTGGTCAATAATGTACATGGGTCTGGATCAGTCTAAGAGTTGAGGAATCTGTATCCAATATATATGAATGAGTCAGTCTGGACTATTAAGAGATGCCTTGCATTTCACAACACCTAGGGTGTGGCAGAGATCAAATTGCCAGCATCCGCTGGATCATTGAAAAAGCAAGAAACTTCCAGAAAAACATCTATTTCTGCTTTATTGACTATGCCAAAGCCTTTGACTGTGTGGATCACAGTAAACTGTGGAAAATTCTGAAAGGGATGGGCATACCAGACCACCTGACCTTCTTCTTGAGAAACCTATATGCAGGTCAGGAAGCAACAGTTAGAACTGGACATGGAACAAAAGATTGGTTCCAAATAGGAAAAGGAGTACATCAAGGCTGTATATTGTCACCCTGCTTCTTAACTTATATGCAGAGTTCATCATGAGCAATGCTGGAATCAAGATTGCCGGGAGAAATATCAATAACCTCAGATACGCAGATGACACCACCCTTATGGCAGAAAGTGAAGAGGAACTAAAAAGCCTCTTGATGAAAGTGAAAGAGAAGAGTGAAAAAGTTGGCTTAGCTCAACATTCAGAAAACTAAGATCATGGCATCTGGTCCCATCACTTCATGGGAAATAGATGGGGAAACAGTGGAAATAGTGTCAGACTTTATTTTTTTGGGCTCCAAAATCACTGCAGATGGTGATTGCAGCCATGAAATTAAAAGATGCTTACTCCTTGGAAGGAAAGTTATGACCAACCTAGATAGCATATTAAAAAACAGAGACATTACTTTGCCAACAAAGGTCCATTTGGTCAAGGCTATGGTTTTTCTGGTAGTCATTTATGGATGTGAGAGTTGGATTGTGAAGAAAGCTGAGTGCCAAAAAAATTGATGCTTTTGAACTGTAGTATTGGAGAAGACTCTTAAGAGTCCCTTGGACTGCAAGGAGATCCAACCAGTCCATCCTAAAGGAGATCAGTCCTGGGTGTTCATTGGAAGGACTGATGCTGAAGTTGAAACTCCAATACTTTGGCCACCTCATGCAAAGAGTTGACTCATTGGAAAAGATCCAGATGCTGGGAGGGATTGGGGGCAGGAGGAGAAGGGGACAACAGAGGATGAGATGGCTGTATGGCATCACCGACTCGATGGACATGGGTTTGTGTAAACTCTGGGAGTTTATGATGAACAGGGAGTGCTGCGTGCTGCGATTCATGGGGTCGCAAAGAGTCAGACATGACTGAGTGACTGAACTGAAATGACTGAACTGAGGGTGTGGCCGGAGTTCAGGTGAACTTTGATTCTTTATTGGGAGACTGATGGCAACCAGAGTGGGTTGGGGATGGGTGAATGGGATGAGTGGGTGGGAAGGGTGTTAGTCAAGCTATTGAAGTTCAAAACAGAATATTAGTAGCCTGTGAAAATGATGTCTGTGATATTTTTGAGATATTTGTCAAGTGAACTTTACTTGTAGAGTCATCTAGATACTTAAACATAGAGGCTGTGATTTAGGATCTGTAGATCTAGTTTTTGTTAAGTGGGCAAAGTCTGGACAAGAGACATGCACAAGTCTAGAGCCCAGATTCAACTAACCATGTCTATCAAGTACAGTTTTCCTTCTCCTACTCTTGCCAACTTGGTTTTCTTCTTTCTGAGTCTAGAAGGTCATGTGACCTGTAAGTCATGAGCTTTTAGGACATGGTGAATGGCCCAATTGGCAATGAGTCAGTGTCCTTAGTGCCACAATCACATTAAAAAGATGATGCTGCAACTACTCTTCTATAATATGGAAATTGGTTTTCTCACTCCCCACCCCATGGTTTACCATAGTGAATAAAAAGAGCATCTTAGAACCATTCAGATCTTTGTGGCTGAAAAGGAGAGATTCTTGGTCCTTTAGAAAACTGAATACAAGCTGTCATAAGCCTGGAAAAGTTTACTTCTTTAAAATATCTTAGTGGGACTTTCCTGGTGGTCCAGTGGTTAAGACTTCACTTTCCAATACAGGAAGTATGGGTTCGATCCCTTGTCGGGGAGCTAAGATCCTACATGCCTCATGGCCAAAAAACCAAAACATAAAACAATATAGTAATAAATTTAATAAAGATTTTTACAAAAATGGTCCACATAAAAAATTCTTAAAAAATAAAACAACACCCCAGCAATGGAGTTTTAGAGACTGATGAGACAAGTTTTTGAAGGTGACAGCCTGAGCATCTGGTATGGAAAGGGTAAATATGTTTGTGAAGGTCCCTCCTCCAGGCTGCAAGCATATGAGGCAATCATAGACTTAGAAAAACGTATTTATGTATTAGACTGTGTGGGGGTCTTAGTTGCGGCACATGGGATCTTCACTGCTTCATGTGTGATATTTTGTTGTGATGCATGGACTCTCTGGTTGTGGCACAAGGGTTGTGGAGGGCATGGACTCAGTAGTTGTGGTTCATGGGCTTAGCTGCTTCGTGGCATGAGGGATCTTAATTTTCCTGCCATTGATCGAACCCATGTCCCCTGAATTGCAAGGTGGAGTATTTACCACTGAACCATCAGGGAAGTCGCAAGCATAGACGTTTTGAGAAGTCTTTCATTCCAGCCTTGTATTTCTCAAATACCTTGCATATACCACTGACATTACTGGTTGGCTGTGAAGTGACAAGAGATTGTCAGTTTATAGTCAGAACGCAGGTGAAATTCACTGCTCAAGTGTCCAGCTTACTTCCATGATAAATGCAGACACCATGAAGTCCCATCTGCCTTTGTTTTATCGTGTAGGGCTGGAGAGTTAGTTCATACTTGTGTGTCCCTTCCAACTACTGACTTTAGGAAAAATTTCATCCTCTCAAAATACAGAAAGATTTGAGACAATGTTTATTATCTTCTTAAGAAAAGAGAATGCATGCTTAAAAAGGAAACATTTTTGAAAATTAGTGTAGTTGAGAAGAGAGTAATTACAACCCAAATGGTGAAGTTAATAGTGTTCATTGGTCTTACCTAGTTATCATGCCTACTGACTTTTAGAATCACATTGTTAATTTTACAATTTCATGTGGCATTTGATTTATATTGTATCTCTTCAGCTCTTCATGTTACATTAAATACATTAGTAAAGTTCTGTTACATTCTTTGCTTCTCACATATTATATTGTGTTGTTATTGTGAAGACAGAAACTTTTTCTGTACACTGTAGCTCTATTACTGTGAGTTCTCTGGATAACTTCGTTTTCCAGAGACAAGCGATGTTGCCCTACGCTTGACCCTCATTGGCTGGAGAGAACATGTTCAATGCCACATTGCTGTTCCACTTAAACACAATTACTGCAAATGTTATTTGTCAGCTTTAGCTTATACTCTCTTTGTGGGCAAGAGGTGGTGGTGGGGTGGGACTTGAACTGAGCAAGACAAGGCTGCAAAGCCACTCTGGATGTCTTTTCTTTCCCTCTGGTAATTTGAATCTGTCTCTAGGATTTATTTCTTTGGGCCCAAACTATAATTACTAATATGGCTATCAGAGATAATGGAGTTAATTACCTCCATATAAGAAAAACAAAATAATACAAAAAAGAAAACAGCAGTTTTGAAAATTAAGCAATATAGTAGAGAAGAAGCTAATGATTTTATTAAAAATTGCTCAATAGAGTAACAACCTTGTATAAATAGCTACTTTTTAATATTGATTTTTAAAAACGCAATATCCCATGTAGCTTTTGATGGAAACATCATTAAATCTATGTGTTATATTCCTTTCTCAGAACAGCATATTCTCCCCTGCTTATTCATCTTCTTTTGTGGTCTCAGAAAAGTTTTGTAATATTTTCACTAATGACTCCTTGTTAAATGTATGACTTTTGCCCTCATTATTGTTGCTGTTTAGTAACTCAGTTGTGTCCAACTCTTTGCAATCCCATGGACTGCAGCATTTGCCGTCATTAATGGATACTTTTTTCTTTTTAAATAAATTTTTTAAATTAATTAATCACTGCAGATGGGGATTGCAGCCATGAAATTAAAAGATGCTTACTCCTTGGAAGGAAAGTTATGACCAACCTAGACAGCATATTAAAAAGCAGAGACGTTACTTTGTCAACAAAGGTCCATCTAGTCAAGGCTATGGTTGTTCCAGTGGTCATGTATGGATGTGAAAGTTGGACTATAAAAAAAGCTGAGTGCAGAAGAATTGATGCTTTTGAACTGTGGTATTGGAGAAGACTCTTGAGAGCCCCTTGGACTGCAAGGAGATCCAGCCAGTCCATCATAAAGGAGGTCAGTTCTGGGTGTTCATTGGAAGGACTGATGCTGAAGCTGAAACTCCAATACTTTGGCCTCCTGATGCAAAGAGCGAAACTTAAAAGCTTTTGCACAACAAAGGAAACTATAAGTAAGGTGAAAAGACAGCCCTCAGATTGGGAGAAAATAATAGCAAATGAAGAAACAGACAAAGGATTAATCTCAAAAATATACAAACAACTCTTGAAGCTCAATTCCAGAAAAATAAATGACCCAATCAAAAAATGGGCCAAAGAACTAAACAGACATTTCTCCAAAGAAGACATACAGATGGCTAACAAACACATGAAAAGATGTTCCACATCACTCATTATCAGAGAAATGCAAATCAAAACCACAATGAGGTACCATTACCACGCCAGTCAGGATGGCTGCTATCCAAAAGTCTACAAGCAATAAATGCTGGAGAGGGTGTGGAGAAAAGGAACCTCTTACACTGTTGGTGGGAATGCAAACTAGTACAGCGCGCTATGGAAACAGTGTGGAGATTCTTAAAAAACTGGAAATAGAACTGCCATATGACCCAGCAATCCCACTTCTGGGCATACACACTGAGGAAACCAGATCTGAAAGAGACACGTGCACCCCAATGTTCATCGCAGCACTGTTATATAATAGCCAGGACATGAAAGCAACCTAGATGCCCATCAGCAGACGAATGGATAAGGAAGCTGTGGTACATATACACCATGGAATATTACTCAGCTGTTAAAAAGAATTCATTTGAATCAGTTCTAATGAGATGGATGAAACTGGAGCCCATTATACAGAGTGAAGTAAGCCAGAAGGATAAAGAACATTACAGCATACTAACACATATATATGGAATTTAGAAAGATGGTAATGACAACCCTATATGCAAAACAGAAAAAGAGACACAGAAGTACAGAACAGACTTTTGAACTCTGTGGGAGAAGGTGAGGGTGGGATGTTTCGAAAGAACAGCATGTATACTATCTATGGTGAAACAGATCAGCAGCCCAGGTGGGATGCATGAGACAAGTGCTCGGGCCTGGTGCACTGGGAAGACCCAGAGGAATCGGGTGGAGAGGGAGGTGGGAGGGGGAATCGGGATGGGGAATACATGTAAATCCATGACTGATTCATATCAATGTATGACAAAACCCAGTGGAAAAAAAAATAAATAAAGGAAAAAAAAATTAATAACTAAAAAAAAAAAAGAAAAGACCCTGATGCTGGGAAAGACTGAGGGCAGGAGGAGAAGGGGACGACAGAGGATGAGATGGTTGGATGGCATCACTGACTCAATGGACATGGGTTTGGGTAGACTCTGGGAGTTGGTGATGGACAGGGAGGCCTGGCATGCTGCAGTCTATGGGGTCACAAAGAGTCGGACATGACTGAGTGACTGAACTGAACTGAAATCAATTAATTTACTGGCTGCACTGGGTCTTCATTCCTGCTTGCGGGCTTCTCCTGGTGGTGGCTTCTCTTGTTGCCAAGCACAGGCTCTAGGTGTACAGGCTCAGACAGTTGTGTTACATGACGCTCAGTAGTTGTGGCACTCGGGCTCTAAAGTGCAGGCTTAGTGGCCCCCGGGGTAGTTGCATGTGGGATCTTCCTGGACCAGGGTTCAAATTCATGTCCCTTGCATTGACAGGCAGATTCTTAACCATTGGACCACCAGGGAAGTCCTTCTTTTTCTATTACTACTTTTTCTTAAAGTTTTTCATGGTTAAGTTTGCCAGAGACAAATGATGCTGCCTCCAATATGGTCTTAATTTGCCTGAGAGGCAAAATTTCAATGTCTCATTTTGGTTTCACAAACCCAACTTCTGCAAAGTTTGTTTGTCACCAAAGCATGGCTAGAGAGGAGAGGCATTGTGGAGACTGGGGGTGAGGAAATGTAGATAGCACTTCTGGGTGTTCCTTCTAGGGTGCTCTGCTTCTCTGTCTAGAAAAGTGTCCCATATGAAAAGAGAAGAGATGGGCTTAGCAGTCAGCTGAGTGAACCCATATTGCATTACCCTTATAATGTAGGTCACGATCAAGTGCTGGAATTTAACCAAGAATGGGCTGTCACCCACACACCTGTAGAGAAACGACAACTGCAAACACAAACATCTTAAAGTGTTTCTACTTCTGGAAACACTGAGGACACTTTATTTCTTTATGTCCACTCAGTCCTAAGTGAGTTTCATGATATGCCAATTAGGTCTCATGGTGTAGGCTCCTGTTTACTAAGCTGTATTTGCTCATACATATACAGTTAAGGATATGAATAACTGTATTTGTAGTTCACAGTTGAGGACTGTAGTGTTGGAGAAGACTCTTGAGAATCCCTTGGGCAGCAAGGAGGTCAAACCTGTCAACCCCAAATGAAATCAACCCTGAATATTCATTGGAAGAACTGATGCTGAAGCTGAAGCCCCTTTACTTTGGCCACCTGAAGCAAAGCGCCGAGTCATTGGAAAAGACCTCGATGCTGGGAAAGATAGAAGGTAATAGGAGAAGGGGAAGACAGAAGACTAGATGATTGGATGGCATCACCAACTCAATGGACTTGAGTTTGAGCAACTTCCGGGAAATGGTGAAGGGCAGGGAAGCCTGTCATGCTACAGTCCATGGGCTTGCAAAGAATCAGACACTACTGAATGACTGAACAAACAAATATGCTCATAAAATCAACTGTGAATTTGACCCACTGATGTGACAGTGACATTCTTTGACATTGCCTTTCTTTGGGATTGAAATGAAAACTGACCTTTTCCAGTCCTGTAGCCACTGCTGAGTTTTCCAAATTTGCTGACATATTGAGTGCAGCACTTTAATAGCATATCTTTTAGGATTTTTAAATAGCTCAGCTAGAATTCTACTTCAATTAAAAAAAAAAAGGCCAAAAATATGCAGAAGGATATAAAAGTGTGCTTGAGAGCTCACTGAGATTGGAAATTTACATATTTATGGCCACAGTCCCAGGGGAACCATGAATGCCTGTGGGAGAAGAAGAAAGAGAATAGGCACAGTGGGGATGGTGTGGGTAGATAGCTTCTCAGAAATTCTACATAATGCTCCTTATTCAAATATTCCATATAATAGTTTCACTAAAGTTAGATGTAAATGGAATTTCTTTCCCCTCATCCCTGCCCCACCACCACGACTTTGAGTGTGCCTTTTGAACACTTCAGTCTGCCAGAGACAAGTGATGCTGCCTTCCTTTCTTCATCCTATTAGCTAGAAAGGAAAGTATTTTATAATACATAACGATTCATGTAAACGTGGTTTATGCAAAGATTTACGTCAATATCCTTCCTCTTCAAACACAGCCCTGGCCTAATAGCCACTTCCCAAATATTTCCTCTCTCCCTACAAGAGTCAAATAGATTATTAGTTTCTCCAAGGTTTTTCAATGTAAGTTTTCAATAGTGATATAGTCCTTGATCAATCCTCCAACAATCTTCACGTAAGATGTAAAGAACATAAGAAACTATTAAAAAGGAAGTGAATCAAAGGAATATAGGTTAAGGCTCCCAATTGCGAAGGCAGTTTTCACTAAGACTATATTTTACAGGGTATTTTCTGAGCCTATGAGTCCAACATATCAGTAATAACATTGTAGAAGCATCTCAAAAAAAAAAAAAAAAAAAGCAGTTAGGAAACCCATTGCAGTAAGAAGGATCTGCAATTGTCATAATAGTGAGGACTGTGTCCAGCTCTCAGTCGAACAGAATTAGGGGTCCTGTTTCAGTATCTGACAGAGGCAGGTTTTGAATGGTGAGGACTGCATTATCCATGGTGCAGGATCTAGGCAGTTCACAGTTGAGCGGGGATTGGAACAAGGCTGACTGCCAGCTCTGGGGCCCAGACCATGGAAAAAGCTCCCTGCTGGAGGCCAAACCTCAAATTCTGTGCAAATGTTGGAACATAGTAAGGGTACAAGTATATTTTCTGGAACAGTGAACCCTTCAGGGTCTGCATTAAATTAGCCAACGCCCTCTCTCCCTTCACCCCACCCAATGGTAAATCTGGTAAAGCAACCCTAATTTGCTTTGTATTACAGGATTTGCTAAATGTGATGGCTGATATTTTGAGTCAAATAGCTATTGCTACTGATTCAAGAACAGTGCATAGTGGTAACTCAAGTATAAGAATAGAATTATCCATTGACATAAAAATTTACCTGATAGCTCAGGTAAGAATCCACCTGCAATGCAGAAGGCCCCAGTTCAATTCCTCGGTCAGAAAGATGTGCTGGAGAAGGGATCGGCTACCCACTCCAGTATTCTTGGGCTTCCCTTGTGGCTCAGCTGGTAAAGAATCTGCCTGCAATGCGGGGGACCTGGGTTCGATCCCTGGGTTGGGGAGACCCCTTGGAGAAGGGAAAGGCTACCCACTCCAGTATTCTGGCCTGGAGAATTCCGTGGACTATATAGTCCTTTGGGTGGCAAAGGGTCAGACACAATTGAGCAACTTTCACTATGCATCATAACCTCTGGAGAGATGACCATTGTAGTTTCTTGCTTTATGAATGCGGTGTTGCCAGGATGGACTGGCTGACATTTGCAAGTTCCCCCAGGGTTAGGTAGCAGTCGCTCCTAACCATCCTTCTCCCTATTGCTACAGGCACTGGGCCCCAGTAGTCCATGGGGTCACAAAGAGTTGGACATGACTGAGCAACTTTGACGTACAAATTTATCAGTGACAGATAATCTGTCTCACTGTTTACACTTACACCTGTTCTTTTTGAGTGTTGAATAAAGATATACACAATATTAAACAGAGGGACACTTCTTGGGCTTCTCTGGTAGCTCAGCTGGTAAAGAATTCACCTGCAATGCAGGAGACCCTGGTTCGATTCCTGGGTGAGGAAGATCCCCTGGAGAAGGAATAGGCTACCCACTCCATTATTCTTGGGCTTTCCTTGTAGCTCAGCTGGTAAAGAATCGTCCCGCAATGCAGGAGACCTGGGTTCAAGTCCTGGGCTGGGAAGATCCCCTGGAGAAGGGAACATCTACCCACTCCACTATGCTGACCTAGAGAATTCCATGGATATAGTCCATGGGATTGCAAAAAGTTGGACATGGCTGAGTTACTTTCACTTTTCACTTTCACTATAACAAGATTGGTACCACAAAATGCTCATTTTTGACTTTCTTGGGTTTTCTCTCTTGTAGTTTGTTTTATCTTTCTTACTTCTGCTGAGGCATTCTCAACTAAGCTTGTAAATTTTGTAGCCTCTTTCTTCCAGTAATTTCCTGTATCTAAATTTTAAGACCAGCAATCTTTTCTGACACTTGGACACCAAAAGGCAGCATCTCTCTCTTCCGTTTACTCAATCTTCCTATGAGCTGGTGAATCTGGAGGTCACCAATACAACCGGGCAACGATAAGTTTCTCCACTAGTTATCTTCACTACTGAGATCTCCTTAGTATGGGAGTCCCTAGTGAGGACTGGAGGAGTGACTGGCTTTGTGGGGTCGGTCATAGGAGATCAGCTGCACTGTGTCAAGTAGTTCAGTGAAAGGCTCTGATGTGTTCCCCTACTCTAAGTGTTTTGATCTGAATGACTTCATATCAAGCCTCTGAGGATCCCTATAAATGGTAAAAAGATTCTGAGAATGTTTCTGAGTACCTTTTCCATCACAGAATTCTGGTTATTTCTATTTTTTTCATTTGCTATTATCATCTTTGCCTCTCTAAACATCCTGGCATGTCTCCTGGTCCGTGTATGTAGAGTTCTTTACAGCATATTTAAGGGCAGAATTTCTGAGCTTTGTATGTGTATTTATACCTTTACTAGATTTAACTGCTAGCTGTATGAATTTACACCTCCACTACCAATGTATAACTAATCTCATAATGGACTTTCTTGCCAGTAGTTGGTATTTTCAGACTTTTTCATTTTGTCCCTCTCTTGAGTATTAAATGGTGTCTCTTGCTGGTTTCAGGATGTATTTTACTGATTACTAATAAAGTTGTGAGTCCTCACATGTGTATTAGACTGCTATATTTCCTTTTTATAATCTAACTCTAGCCCTTCCAGTGATATTGTTTCTTATTATTTTTATAAATATAAAAATAGACATGTATCTAGATAGAAATAAGTTTATAGGATTTAGAGTTCAGTTTTTTTCAATCTCGATTTTCTATATAAGTTCTATGTATTAAAATGATTTCTCCCTATTTGTTACATATTTCAAAAACTGCCTTATAGTTGATATAATTTTAAGAAGCATGTAATAAACTCAATTTATCAATATTTTATAATGTTTTTGCCATTGTGTTCCTGTTAAGAAATGCTTCTTTACCTAAGCTCATAAAAGTAAACTTCTAATTTTTTTCACTGGAAGTTAAACATTTTTCTTCTTCACATTTAAGTATTTATTCTGCATGGCATTGACTTTTGTTATGTGGTCTGGGTCTAATGTTGAATGTTCCCTCTGTGACCAAATCTCACAGGATGATATATGAAAAACTGCTCTATTTCCTAAGTGAATTCCAAAGCTGACTCCAGGATAAATGGGTTGGTTCTGAGCCTTGTTTGTGTCTATTTGCCTGTCCCTGGACCAATCTCACTCTCTTATTTATACTTGTTTCATACCATTTTGGTCAGAGTGAAAATTTAAGACTTGCTTTGTGACCTAAACATATGGTCTACCCTGGAGAATGTTCTGTGTGTGCTTGAGAAGAACATGTATTCTGCTGCTTTTGGATGTTCTGTTTATGTCCATTAGAACCATTTAACCTAGATTGTCATTGAAGTCTGTTTTTTTCTTATTAATTTTTATATGATTATCTATTTATTGTTGAAAGTGGGTTATTGAAGTCTCCTACTCTTGTTACATTGTTGTCTGTTTCTCCTTTCTGATCCACTGATAATTGTATTTTAATCAAATATATTGAGATGCTCTAACAGTCATTGATTTCAACAGTGCCCTGGGGCATAAATTACTCTACAAAGAAATCCAATAAAGTTGTGACTTCTGTGGGATAGTTTCTGAGGTCCGTGTTTGATGTTTGTTTTGACTCCAAGAGGGCACCTCTCAACTGTCTTATTCTCTGATTTTTACTTGCAAACTAGTCAACCTTTAGTTTAGGCTATATCTTCATTAGATTCATGAAAAATAACTCCCGGTTTTCTTTCACTGCAACCTCTACTGCTCTGAGAGTACCTTTCTGTAATTATTTTCAGTTACTGAAACGATCAGTGACAGTGGAATAAAAGTTCAGTGTTTATTAACATTTCTCATGTTCCAGGAATCAGTTGGGTGTTAACATGGGAAATCATGTAATTCAGTCTCTCGATGTAAGTGATGAAGAATTAGAAGCTCAAAAGAGTATGTCATTGGACAAGGCTACAGATCAGCCCCAGAATTCCAACTTTATGACAATCAAAACTGCTTTTTCCACCCTTTGATACATATTCACTAACTGAGCTCCAGAGTTCTCTGATCAAGTGAAATGTTGCTCTGTAAGGAGGACTTTTAGAAGAGGAAATACTAAATTGAGGTGTGTGAAATGCATAGAATGAAGGTCCACTCAATTTTTATTCCAGATAATCTTCTGATCTCAGAAAAACTAGTATTTTCTGGATTTTTGAACTTACACAGAACTATATTTGGATCCTAATAATCATGAGTTCTCTTTATATAAAGAAGTCATATATGAAGTCTTTTTATATATGATTGCTTATTATATAATAAATATATAATAATATGTTTCTTAAATTCACTCATTCTTAGTCTCTTATTCATTTATTGATTATTTGCCTAGCTAGTTATTACATGCTAAGAACTATGCTGGGTGCTACAGATTCAGCAGTTAAGAAAAATGCAAGACTGTCATGATGATTAATAGAGAGAGAGAATACGTCTGGAAGGGCTGCTTCTCTAGAGCAAAATCATCAGCATGTGGTAATGCAACTTTCACTCAAATCGTCCTGTGACAATCAGCAGGTGGGCTTGTGGACTTTTTCACAATTTCCATCTTGTCCACCACAGGTACGTATGCATCAGAAGCAGGGAAAGTTTAGTGTCATAACTGTTTCCTCCTCTTTAAAACCTGAGCAGGGACTTCCCACAGATGCACAAAAAAATCAGGTTCCCTCTTCTTTTCCACCTAACACTAAATACTTAGATGTGTGTATGCATGCTCAGTCTGCAACCTCATGGAGTATAGCCTGCCAGCCTCCTTTGTCCACAGGATTTTCCAGGCAGAAATACTAAAGTGTTCTTGCCATGCCCTTTTCCAGGGGATCTTCCTGACCCAGGGATCGAACCCGCATCTCTTGCATCTCCAGCGTTGGGAGGCAGATTCTTTACCACTGAGCCACCTGGGAAGCCCAGAACTTAAATACTCACCACACACTCTGCTTCAAACTACGAAATGTGGCTTCTTGGTACTTAAACATGGAATATTATTTTTTCCCCATGACACGAGGTTGTCAGCCACTCCTCTAACCATATATCAGTCATTCCATCCCTTCTCCACCTTCTCCCCAAGACCTGGGATCAGATTAGACCTCCTTAAAAGATTCATCTGCACAGAGACGAGTGATGCTGCTTCATTTTCTTTTCCTATTGGTTAGAGACAAAGGGATGGGGATTTCTGGAAATGCTTTTCTTTCTTAAAATACCTCAATGTGAAAAGCTCTAATACCTTCCTAAAAAGGAATTAACCTGGACCTGAATGAATGGATGAGGCAGATTCTGGGTTTGAGTGCTGAGCCTGTAGATGCTGTCTTTGAAAAGATATGATTCAGAAGAACAGTAAGGAAAAATAAATAACCATGAATCACACAAGCAAAAATAATACTGGCGGGGGTTGGAAGTACGGGAGGAATGAGGGGTAATGTAGTTTAAGGAGAAGCCCTGACTGACTGGAGTGAATGTCCACATTGAAGAACAGTGTGGGATAAGAGTAGACAGACAGAATAATGCTACTGCAATAGTCCTAGTATTAGTCTGGTTTCAAGATTCTGTGAGAAAGGGACAGGTTATGAGTTATGTGCTGAAAGGAGTTTGTGAAAAGAAACAGGATATGACTTATGTGGATTGCCAAGAACTCTCCCCTTTCGGTTTTAAGCATAATTTAGATAGGTGTAGCGTCCTATAAGGGCTTCCCAGGTGGCGCTACCTGCCTGCCAATTTGGGAGACATAAGAGACACAGGTTCATTCCCTAGGTCAGGAAGACCCCCTGGAGGAGGGCATGGCAACCCACTCCAGTATTCTTGCCAGGAAAATTCTGTGGACAGAGGAGCCTGGCGGGCTATAGTCCATGGGGTCACAAAGAGTCTGGCACAACTGAAGCAAGTTAGCATGCGTGTACACACACACACACACACACACACACACACACACACACACACAGAGTGCTGTAATGAGGATATCTGTTCCTTTTCGAGCATCTCTGGAAAGCCCTTGGATGGGATTAAGTGGAAAGGAAACTGCTATGATACTAGTATCTCATTGCAGTAACAATTTAATCTCTGGTGGGGAGAAGGAGAGGTGTTAAGGGCTATCTCTCCACCTGCTGGTTATCATGAGAAAGTGCAGGGACAATGATGGAAAAAGAAATCAGTAGTTCCAGGTCCCGATTAAGCATTTTTCAATTATCTCATTTAATCTTTATAACAAGTCTGCAAATAACATTTTATACTATTTTTTGAAAGTGATAGTAGGAGTAAAGGATTTCTATCATGAGTTCAAAAAGAAAGGAAGATTCTCTCTCTGGAAGCTATAAATTAGTAAAAATGTATTAGTGTTGAAAATTGAACAAAGTATTCTTCAAGGCTTCCCATGTAGCGCTAGTGGTAAAGAAACTGTCTGCCAGTGCAGGAGACGTAGGAGACTCAGGTTTGATACCCGGGTCAGGAAGATCCCCTGGAGGAGGTCATGGTAACCCCCTCCAGTACTCTTGCCTGGAGAATCCCCTGGACAGAGGAGCTTGGTGGGCTACAGTCCAAAGGGGCACAAACAGTCGCACATGACTGAAGTGACTTAGCACACACTTAGCACACACACACATTCTTCAAGGTGCTGGCATTGCCAGCATGAATGGGACCTACAGATCTTGTTCCTAGGAGCTCAGAACCTACCTACTCTTGAGATAATGCACTGTAACAAGACCTGTGATAGATTTGCAGTTAACTGAAAATATAATGTGATATGAAACAGCTATTTCAAGCTTATGATGAGAACTAAATGAACTAAAGCTTCTGGAAGTACATAACTCAGTGCCTTGTAGAAAATAAAGGATGATTTGTTATTTGATTTTCCCTTCATTTGTCTGTGAAACCAGAGTTGGGACAGTAGACCTCATTCACAGTCCCCATCTCTTCTAGGCTAGGAATAGTGTGGCGATACCAACTCATAGCTTTTTATTCATGCTTCTAAATCATAGGCAGGGACTTCTCACATAGTTTGAAAAGTCAGGCATCATGTCTCTATCATTCTAAATGCCTATCTCCTTCAGTCTTCACTCCACACTTTGCTTTACTCTGCAAACCCTCTTTCCTTGTCAACCACCTAACCATGTCCAGGATATTTTTGGTTTTTATTATCAACATCTAACTTAGTCATCCCATCCTTTCCTAATTTCTACCCAAGACTTTAAATAAGACTTTGTGGTTGTATGTATCTTAGTATCTGCTGGAGATAAGTGATGCTGCCTCATTCTTCATCTCCATTGGTTATATATATAAAAAGCCAGTTAACTGAGAAAGGATGTGGTTTTTCCAGAAAAATCTTTCTCTTTCTCTTTATATTTCTCCAAAGTGTCTTACTCAGAAGGAAAGAACCAACACCCAGACTAATATGAGGAATGATCTTTTGGGTGCTGTCTCCAAAAGGAAATAAGACACACTTATGAAAGACCTCAGGTTCCCCCCCCCTTTTTTTTTTTATCAAATATTAGTTGTAATACATGCCTGGAAGTCCAAAAATGCATCATATTCCTACTGTTTACTCCTACTGTCATCACACTAATCTCTTTGCCCAACTCATCATAACTAACCTTGGACTGCTAAATGTTTTCCTAGTTAATATTTTTTCTAATCTCATTCCTTCCTTTCTAAACAATGTAATTCTTTATATTTTTTCAGTGCCTTACCTAGGATAGTTTAAACTTTGCATATCGGCTCTGATTGCCCAACATTACTAAGGAAGAAATTTTAATTCTGTCAAAAGGACTCCTCACTATTTACCACCTCCTGACCATCCCTCCCCCTACACACATGATTTCACTGTGGTTCCTAATCCCCAGATGTCTCTAGACAACCTGAAACATAACTCCTTCCTCTATGTTCTAAGTTTCCCAGATGTCTCTAGACAACCTGAAACATAATTCCTTCCTCTATGTTCTAAGTTTCACTTCCTCCAGAACTCACATCTCTACAAATACTTCCTTTTTGTTGTAAATTATGTTTTTACTTATTTTTAATTATTTTGTCACCAACATGTGTTTTGCTTGTTTTTTAACAGATGTGTCTATGGTAGGTTTTGTCACATTAAAAAAAAATGTTTTATATATCTATCTTTGCTATGGGTTTTAGTCTTTTTAAAAGTAGAATCTAAGTCATGTGTACATTTTAAGCCTTAGCATTAGAAGAATTCTATGCATATAGGAAGCACTCAATAAATATTGTGAGTTGAATACCCCCAACTAAGGCTTCCCTGGTGGCTCAGTTAGTGAAGAGTCTGCCTGCGATGCAGGGGGTCAGGCAGATCCCCTGGAGAAGGAAATGGCAACCCACTTCAGTATTCTTGCCAGGGAAATCCCATGGACAGAGGAGCCTGGAGGGCTACACAGTCCATGGGGTCGCAACAGTCGGACATGACTTACTGACTAAACCTACCTACCTAACTAGATTGCATGTATAATGTACCTGTACATGTGTTAGGTTCTCAACTAAAATTTACCAAATGGTGATGAATGGTTAACGTCATTGCAGGGAAAAGATATGAGGGATAGGCATCAAGAATATTTTTCTGACTGTGAGGACATGACATTTGGAAATAAGTGAAAGAGGGACAATCCCACAAAATTGTCTTTTCACCAAATTACTGCTTATTACTGCCAATCTGTGTGGCTCCAACAATTTCTCCTATGTAGAGACAGATATTTCTTCCTAGAAAATGAAAGGATAAACTGACTAGTGACCATAGGTTAACCAGTCCCAGGATCATCTCCCAGATTATACCCAGTGCTCCTCATTTCATAATTTCTTATTAATCACAAAACATTTTCTGGATTTAGGGTGTTTGGTTTTTTGGATGTCCTTTATTCTACTTCCCCCAACTCCTCAATGTATCATCAAAATGTAATTCTGATATTTTATAGAATTATCTGTTTCAGAGTGTCTTGAGATTGATCTCTTGTCTCTATTCTCCCATACTAGTGGAGAAGTGAAAAGAGACTCTTAAAGGGCAGATTCATTTGCTCCAGGCACCAACACCTTAGCAGACATTGAAAAGTGCCCCTGTGCAAAAGATATCCAATCTTAGAGCATTGACCTGAGTGGCAGGAACCTGTTGGGATCCTCTCTAGAGACAGAGGCAAGAGCAGGCAACATTTTGACCTCTCCCTCTGCCTTGCTAAAGCTGACAGGCACTATTTTATTTTATTATAGATTTTACTCCAAAATTTTCCCCTTGGTGGATGCTACTTCACATTTCAACTGACAAGCATCATCTCTGTGCTCTTGGTCTGCCTTGCTAAAGCTGGTGGGCACCATCTTTTATTTTCCCCTTCAGCAGGTGCCAACTTCATGCTCTCCGTCTGTCACACTCCACAGACCCATTGTCTCCCAGAGTGGGGCTCTTACAGATGTCTGGTGCTCCTGCTTTTATATCTGGTGCCCTGGTTTGTGCAACTGTGGCCAGGGGACACCTTCAGATTAACCGGTTCTGGTGGCTGTCAGGGTTTATGCTCACAGGTCCTGCAGGACTATAACCACCAGAGAAAGATTTCTTAAATAGCCCCTACCCTTAGGGCACAAAAAAAGACAGCAGACCCAGGAGCTCAGTCTTTTTGTGAAGGAAACCTCTAATTTATTATCATACTTGCAGCCTGAAGGGCAGGGTTTTGATTAAACACACAGCTAAGGGCTAACTGTAAACTTTTCCAGGGACCCCAGAAGGCAGGGGCTGTCTTTGTGCTCTTATTATGCCACCCCAGAGCACCAGTGTTTCTCAGAGGGACACTCTTACAAGTGTCTGGCTTTTCATCTGCTTCCTTATTTGTTTTTTGTGGCTGCCATTCAGGGATACCTTTTGATCTCTTGACTCTGGTGGCCAAGGGGGTTTGGATCTCTGTATACATTCCCAAGACATTTTATATTTAGGCTCGACAGGTGATATTATGACAGTGATTAGCCAGAGGTGTGCTAAAGATTCATGCGTGCCGCCAAGTTACTCCCAACATTTCAAGGTTTCTTTAAATATTCTTGAAACTCTCTCAGTTCAGTTCAATCGCTCAGTCATGTCCGACTCTTTGTGACCCCATGGACTGCAGCACGCCAGGCTTCTCTGACTATCACCAACTCCCGGAGTTTACTCAATCTCATGTCCATTGAGTCAGTGATGCCATCCAAACATCTCATCCTCTGTCATCCACTTCTCTTGCCTTCAATCTTTCCCAGCATCAGGGTCTTTTCCAATGAGTCAGTTCTTCGCATTAGGTGGCCAAAGATTGGAGCTTCAGCTTCAGCATCAGCATTCAATATTCCAATGAATCCAATGAATTCCTTCCAAATCAATATTCCCATGATTTCCTTTAGGATTGACTGGTTTGATTTTCTTACAGTCCAAGGGACTCTCATGAGTCTTCCCTAAACTATCTAGAATATTACAATTCACTTAACAGTTTGAATCATTATCATGTGGTGACTCTATCTTAACTAATAGAAAGGGGCAACCAGAGACACCCTTAGAAGCCTATCTAGGTAAACACTCCAGTGAGTTGTCCATACAGGAACATAACAAGGAATCGTTTTGGATGGCGGGTATTCACATGGCTATAAAATCATATAATAGATGAAACAAACATGGTCAAGACTAGAGATGTTGTAAATAATAAAAGCAATAGCATTGAAGGAAATGTACATAGCTAAAAACTTTTAGTGTTTCATTCCTGTTCTGAAAGGAAAATAAACCAACTGCTATGTATTTTGCTTAGATGGCAGAAACAATCTGGTAGGACTGATTCTTCTCATGTTTTTGCATTTTCCATAGCTTAGAATTTTTATTCAGTAAAGAGCAACAAGTAATTTTCATTCCTGGAGAAGCTTAATATTTTGAGTAGCCTTTATGTTATCTTCTGCTGTGATTATTAAAAAGCATTTTTCTCTTGTTATTAATGTAGGCATGGTTTAGATAAATTTTTAAAATTAACTGGCCACTTCATTCTTATTTTAATAATTTACTGAACTCCTCTCTTTTCTGAAAGTTTTTTTTCAAGATCAGGTTCCAAATTCTGAGCTACAGAGACTGACAAGCATCTTTCGCTCCTGGCTTGCCTTTAGCATCTCTGGATGGCTTTTAAATAGCACCAAGTTTTCCTTCTTTACCTTGGTTGTGTAACATGAAATGAACATATGACTTAAAAATGGATACTAGCAATAATTACTGTCATTTGCTTCAGTGCTTTCAAAACTGCTCTACAGTACTGAAAGATTGATTTTTTTCGACAGGTACACCATGTAGGAAGAAATGTCCTTTCCCATTGAGGGAGAATCACTACTAATAAACTTACTTTTTGAGGTTAGAAATTTGTTTTTGAGGATGGACTACTAGTGAAATAACTGCTGAAATATTTTATTGTGTATACTGAATAAAACAGACAACATTCCAGATATACACCTGAAATCACTTGGGCAGTTGCTAGTGGAAAATCTAAGTGGAATTTTGAAAAATAATTAGACCAGTATTTGTACCTAATAAAGAGGTGGATACTTTGTCACAGCACAATTAGATGAATATTCTGGTGATACCACTAAACTCAGTGACAGCATCACTTGAAAGATCTTTTCATTCAGGTTATTGACTAACTTTAAAATTTCCTTTTGTTTATCAGAAATACCCCTACTTGTCAGGAGGCACAGACTATGTAGTCTCCAATCAACAATTATAATTCTGTAATGTCATCCGTTACCAGGAATACTATTTCTTGAAGTGTTCACAGAATCATAGCACTTTTAAGTATTGAAATTCCTGAAAGACTGAAGTGACTTCTTTCCAATTATGAGAAAATGAAAAGTGAAAGAGAAAGTCGTGTTTCACTCTTTGCGACCCCATGGACTGTATAGTCGAATTCGCCATGCCAGAATACTGGAGTGGGTAGCCTTTCCCTTCTCCAGGGGATCTTCCGACCCCAGGGATCGAACCCATGTCTCCCACATTGCAGGTGGATTCTTTATCAGCTGAGCCACATTTATGTGAGCCCTCATATATGAAAGTTTAAGTAATTTTCCCAAATTTGCACCACTAAGTTACGGTGCAAATAGGACCAAATTAAAGATCTTCAACTGCAATAATTTTCTCTCCAATTCCTCATCTTCTAACACACTCCCATGCATTTGTCAGAACAGCTCTGTTTCCAAGTGAGAGGAATGAATGCTCCTGAAGACACAAATGTGTGACCATCACTGACCAGCACAAAGCTAGATCACAACAGGGGCCCAGTTAAAATATTTCATATGCTGAGTCAAACCTTTAAAGTACTAAATCAAAACAATCCTTTTAGCGGAGAAAATTCTAAGTTTCAGAAGAGGACCTTCATATTGAATCTCTGACCAGCAACTGATGATGCTATTTGCCTCTGATGTTGATTGGTTGCCTAAACTGGGCTCACCCAATCCAGGAGCAAATGAGTCCCTTGGTTGGTATTATTTGGGATGTGGGTGGAGGAGGGTCACAGTACCCATTTGAGAGGGACTTGCCTGCTCCTCTCACTCTCTATCCTCTGCTGTTCTCCAGCATGGTGTGCCTGTATTTCTCTGGAGGCTCCCGGATGGCAGCTCTGACAGTGATGCTAATGGTGCTGAGCCCTCCCCTGGCTTGGGCCAGGGAGATCCGACGTAAGTATATACCTTGGATGGTGATCTATCGTGGGGTGTGGGGTGAGGAATGGAGTCACCTTTGTCATTATATCCAGGCCAGGTCCCTTAAAAATTGTGATATTTTCTTTTTGACCACCTATCTCTATCATACGGATCCTTAGTTCTTTCCACAGTAAAGGAGCCTGGGTGCTTGCCCACTTAATGAGAGCTGTATAAGTTGCCGCCATATATATGAACCATTTCTTTTCAACTCTCCTCCAATAAAACCTATCCAGCCTTGCATTCAATTCTCTTAGGGTCTTAAGACTTATAAATAAGAATGTCAAAATAATTCCTTATACAGCAGTTTCCTTTATTTATAGTGTGTGTGTGTGTGTGTGTGTGTGTGTGTGTGTGTGTTAGTCACTTAGCTGTCTCTGACTCTTTGTGACCCCATGGACTGTAGCCCACCAGGCTCTTCTGTCCATGGGATTCTCCAGACATGAATACTGGAGTGGGTAGCCATTTCCGTTTCCAGGTGATCTTCCCGACCCAGGGATCGAATATGGGTCTCCCACATTGCAGGCAGACTCTTTATGGTCTTAGCCACCAGTCATGCCAAAAAAAGGGCTTCCCAGGTGGCGCTAGGGGTAAAGAACCTGCCTGCCAAAGCAAGAGACATAAAAGATGGCATTTGATCCCTGGGTCGGGAAGATCCCTTAGAGAAGGAATGGCAGCCCACTCTAGTATTCTTGCCTGTAGCATCCCATGGATGAAAGGGCCTGGTGGGCTACAGTTCATGGGGTCACAAAGAGACAGACACAACTGAAGCGATTTAGCATGCAGGCCAAAAAAGGGAAAGTTTTACTAAAAATTTTCTGTGGATTCAAAAGGAATTAGATCTATCCTAGAAGATCCTGTGTTGCTCCTCAATAGGACCTATGCTGTCTCTCCTTAATATGTAAGACTATAGTAAAAGGTCTCTCCCCATTAAGCCGTCTCCTTTCTCCCGAGCTCCAGTGTTTATAAGGATTATTTCCCTGTAATGGAAGTCCTCTGACAAAAGTTGGGGTTGGTTTTTCTCTCCATTCTGTGGAAAGCACCCTAAAGCTTAAGCAGAGATTCTTAGTACTTGGAATGACTTTATAGATAAGGAGCACCTTATGGGATGTTCTATGAAATGTAAAGAATTCACATAAATTCTGAAAACTTGACATAGGTTAGTATTCACCACGGATCTATTTTGAATCTTTCTGCACAATCAGTTTCTCCTAGGTCTCCCCATTCTCTGCCCTGAAGCTATTAGAAGGGATTTAACTAGTGGAGGACAAAATATATAAAATTCTGTTTTTGTAAGTCAATAGCAATCAAATATCAGCAATTTCATATTCTTTAAACCATAAACCCTGAGCAGGGTACAGAGTATGAAGTTTGTTTATATCCCATAATTTGAAAGTCAAAAACTAAGTCAAGAGGATTCATTGGCCTATTGAGGTCTTGGCCTCAAATTTCATAGCTTCATTTATCATGTAGTCTCTGTTCCTTAATTATTCATGTTAATAAATCTTTCCAGTTATTCCCTACTCCTTTTCCAGTTATGTCATCACCATTATTGAAAATCCCCAAGTTTATACAAGACCATCAGCACTATATAGTCCATTAGACGAGATGAAATTTAGTGAAAATTTCTCTCTTTCTTAAAAATCACCTTTTACTTAAATTTGAAGGTTTCTTAAAACTAGTGGAAGGAGAAAGAGGAAGTTTGTCTGAATTTGTCATAGAAGGTAGAAGAAATTTAATGTGTCATCAGAATAAAAGTGTTGGAGCTGGAGCCCCTTCTGGATGCTTCCCAGGATCCCCACAAATATCAACTTCCAAAACTCAGGGTTTATTTGTTTAGATCAAAAATCTGTTTTTTTTTTTTTTCTGAATAACTATTATATATTGGGCTCTGTTGTAGGCCCAGAAAATTCTATTTGAATAAGGAAGAAGAGACCCCCTGCTATCATGAAACTAATGACAGGAGAGAAAGACAACAACCCAATAAACTTTAACAAAGGAAAAACATTTCAGAGACAAATAAGTGCTCTGGAAAAAATATGTCAGGGTCATGGAACAATGAGAATTGCATTCACCTGATTTCAGTTCAGGTGGCTAGTGAAAGTGACATTTAGTTGAAATATGAATGATGGAATGCCAGTCATGTGAAGGATGTAAGGGAACAGGGAAAGAATGAAGTGAGGAAGATATTTGATTTTCTAAAGGGACAAAAAGAAGGCAAGAAAGTGGCTGAAGCACAGAAAGCAAGTTGGCATCTGGAATAAGATGAGGGTGAAGATGAAGTCAGGGTGCAAATCATCTTAGGTCCTGATGGCTGTGGTAAAACATTTAAATTTTCTTTAAAAAGATACGTGAATGCTGCTGAGGGATTGCTTCCCAGGTGGCGCTAGTGTTACAGAATCTGCCTGCAAATGCAGGAGATGTAAGAGATGTAAGAGACTTGGGTTTGATCCCTAGTCAGGAAGGTTACCTGGAGGAGGAAATGGTAACCGACTCAGTATTCTTGCCTGCGGAATTCCGTGAACAGAGGAGCCTGGCGGGCTACAGTCCATGGGGTCACAAAGAGTCAGACCCGACTTGAGCACAGCACAGCACTGAGGGATTAGGAGGAAAGTCACGTGGTGGTCCTGTTTATTGAAATAGGAAAAGTTTTGGAAGGAAATAATTTGAAGTGGGTGGATAGAAGAATAAATTTTGTTTGTGTTAAGTTTGAAATAACTTGTTAACATGTATGTGGAGCCTTCAAGAAGTCAGTCGAAAACATCAAATTGGAATTCAAAGGGAGGCCAGAGCTGAAGGTATGTGTCAGGGTCATTGACATATGCACTATGTTAAAATATAAGAAAGTAGGGGAAAGAGAGAGTGTGTGTAGATCAGAAAAAGAGAGCAAGGGCCATGTCCAGAGGGCCAAGGGCTTATGAGTCTGTAAAAGAGCCTGGGAAGGGGTACTATTGATGTTGGGGAAAACCAAGAGAATGTGATGCATGCATGTGAAGAAAATAGATTTTTCAGGGAGGGAAGGAGTGGCAGTTACGGTGAGTTTGACTAAGGAGGGTCAAGTGAGAACAC
>NC_057413.1:26111759-26125710 GCF_019320065.1 Cervus canadensis | reverse complement strand
GGGCTCCAGTTTCATCCATCTCATTAGGACTGATTCAAATGAATTCTTTTTAACAGCTGAGTAATATTCCATGGTGTATATGTACCACAGCTTCCTTATCCATTCATCTGCTGATGGGCATCTAGGTTGCTTCCATGTCCTGGCTATTGTAAACAGTGCTGCGATGAACATTGGGGTGCACATGTCTCTTTCAGATCTGGTTTCCTCAGTGTGTATGCCCAGAAGTGGGATTGCTGGGTCATATGGCAGTTCTATCTCCTCTTTTGTCATTCCCTGAACTCTCGGGTTTACGTCGACACTACTTTGCCTCTGAGGTTCTCAGTAGTTCAAGGGAAAGTGAGATTTCGTGTGAGAACATCCCGATCCCTCTAAGTACAGAGGGAGGGATAATCAACCCGACAGACATGCCCCGTTTACTGAGTTCTCAGCCTCCTCAGTTTACTGAGGTCCCACGGCCTCCTCACATCCCGGGCGCCCTCAGAGCGGGCGGGAGGCCCGGGGAAGAGCCGCTGGAGGACCCGGGTTCACAGCGGGAGGTGCAGGGCCGGGCCGCAGGGGACAGGGGTTGAGAGGCGGCGGGTTTCAGGTTTTCAGGTTTATGGACGCAGCTGGCGGCGGCCGGCACCTCCTCACCTGGCCGAGCGGCCGCCGCGTGGGGCTGTGGGGCTGAGGCCTGACCGAGCGGCTGTCTCCCCGCAGAGGATTTCGTGTACCAGTTTAAGGGCCTGTGTTACTTCACCAACGGGACGGAGCGGGTGCGGCTCGTGACCAGATACATCTACAACCGGGAGGAGCACGTGCGGTTCGACAGCGACGTGAACGAGTACCGGGCGGTGACCCCGCTGGGGCGGCCGGACGCCGAGCTCTGGAACAGCCAGAAGGACTTCCTGGAGCGGACGCGGGCCGAGGTGGACAGGGTGTGCAGACACAACTACCAGGTGTATGCCCCCTTCACCTGGCAGCGCCAAGGTGAGTGCCGGCCGCCCTCCGCGGGGCCCGCCCTCCACCCGAGGCTCAGCGCGGGGAGGGGCCGGGTCTCGGGGCGGAGTCCCCAGGCCCGCGGAGGGGACAGCGAGGCCGGGGAGCCTGCGCGGCGGGGCGGGGACCGCGGGCCCCGAGGGGAATGGACACTCGGAGCCCGGGACCTCTCTCCGCAAAGGCGGCGCGGCGGGCCCAGTGTGGTCACCTCTGAAGGCCGCGCGCTGGGCAGTTCTCTCCACTAACGCAGCTCGTTCCCACCTCGCTCGCGCCTTTGGTGTGTTGCTTCCCGAAGTCTGACCGCTCCGCCTGGTTAGGGCTGCTCCATTGCTTAGTTCAGGGCACCCTGCGCACGTAGTGATAAATTACAGTCATGAAATAATACCTTTTTCACTTTTTGGTTTCACGTCATTATTCGACTTAAACTTGCTTTCTTAAATGATGTCACTGTATCACTTTTTCTGGACCTCTTTCGAGTAAGGGACGGTGTTAGTTATTACCGAGTGCCTGTTGACACATTGGCAGGTAGTGTGAGTTGCATAAACCTTTGTTAAATTAATGCATAAATGTACTTGGTTTTCCATCCATTTAGGTTCAAGAGAAAACAAGTAAATCGAGTCTTAAAAACTGATTTTATTAATTATTCTTTACTATTTTACTTAACCCATTAAAGTTAACTCTTATTGACTTGTATCTTAACAACTTAGAATTTGTGAACGCAAAGTCTGAGGAAAAAAGTGTTTATTAAAAATAGAAACAACGCTTGAATGGTGTTGTAAGGCTGAGTTACAATTTCTTAGAAAAGCTCAACAAATGGCATAATAAAAAGAGTTGGAGTTTTGGGGTAAATAAGTCTATGCCATTTAATTGAATAAAAATTTATTCAGGTTTATTTAGGCCTAAACCCTATCCTCTCCCTCCATACCCCCAACATCACCATCCACCTCAGGGGTACACCTTCTGAAAGTTAATTATACACATTTAATGGGCACCTATTTCTAGATAATTATATTATCAAATACTGTCTGTATTATGCCACTTAATTTCACAACCTTGGGTGTTAACAGTTAGCATCAACACTTTATATATGCTAATGTTGGTACATATAAACAGTTTAAGTAATTACACAGTTATTCACTGTCCTGAAGTGTCCCCCAATACACAACAGTCATTATGTTCCTTACTAATGTTTATAGGGTCTAATGGAAGCAAAGCCAGTTATGACCAGAGACAGCAGTGTGTGTCTGTTCCTGCCTAGTTTCAAATTGGTAGGACAAAATGATGTATTGAGGTGATTGAAAACTCTCTGATTAATCCCTAGTCTGACCTCAGTGTTATCTATACATATTCACATAACTTTTAGCTTACTTTACACTCATTTACCTTCTTTATCCTAATGATACCAAGTATTAATATATACTTATATTTTTTTGCTATTTCAGTTATTTTTCCATAAACATTACTCTAACATTTCTCTCTTGAACTTGTGACCTTCATTTTTCACTCCCAGTCTATTTGAGATGTCAGATTTTGTAAGTCCACATACCCGACCAAGATTTCAATCAGACTCCAGCAAGGAGGACCTAAACAAGAGTTAAAGTCCCAATTGAAAACATGATTCTTTCCAGATGATGGCTCATGAGTACCATGTAACTGGGGTGACAAGATTGCCTCCTGACCTCAGCAAGTCCCAGTTATACTTATGTTCACATTTATGTTCTCATTAACCCAGCCCAGCTTCTGCAAGAATCACAGAATGTTTTCTATAGAGAACATACATGATAATCATGTCTGATTTCTGAACAAGGAAGTTATTCTTAAAAGCGAGGGTATGGAATAGGGTAGGCAGCTAGTAGTTAAACTCACTTGAATGTTAAAAGGAAATCGGGGGGAAAAGAAAATGAGAGTATGTAATGTGTTATCAAATAAATAAATAAAACATGTATGAAAGATTTACTATAGTTTCACACTAAGAGAATGAGGGAGACGCAGTGAAACAACTGGAGAGGTAGAGGATAAGATGTGTAGAATAGATAAGGAAGTGTGTTGTATTTCACCATGAGTAATATGTGAGCAATATTTGAGAGGATAAAGGAATTGAGGTATGGGCAAACCTGATGTTTGATCAGTGTTGCTTGTTTTCAGGTTCCCTTTCTTTTCTTTCAAAAATACAAAATGTTACAAAGTTTGTATAATGTTACAAGCCAGGCTTCAACAGTAGGTGAACTGTGAACTGCCAGATGTTCAAGCCGGATTTAAAAAAGGCAGAGGAACCAGAGGTCAAATTGCCAACATCTATTAGATCATCGAAAAAGCAAGAGAGTTCCAGAAAAACATCTACTTCTGCTTTATTGACTACGCCAAAGCCTTTGACTGTGTGCATCACAACAAACTGTGGAAAATTCTGAAAGAGATGGGAATACCAGACCATCTGACCTGCCTCCTAAGATATCTGTATGCAGGTAAAGGAGCAACAGTTAGGATTGGACATGGAACAGACTGGTTCCCAATCGGGAAATGAGTATGTCAACGCTGTATATGGTCACCCTGCTTATTTAACTTATATGCAGAGTACATCATGTGAAATGCAGGGCTGGATGAAGCACAAGCTGGAATCAAGATTGCCAGGAGAAATATCAATAACCTCAGATATGCAGATGACATCATCCTTATGGCAAAAAGCAGAGAAGAACTAAAGATCTTCTTGATGCAAGTGAAAAAGGAGAATGAAAAAGGCTTAAAACTCAACATTCAGAAAGCTAAGATCATGGCATCCGGTCCCATCACTTCATGGCAAATAGATGGGGAAACAATGGAAACAGTGAGAGACTTTATTTTCTTGGGCTCCAAAATCACTGCAGATGGTGACTGCACCCATGAAATTAAAAGATGCTTGCTCCTTGGAAGAAAAGCTAGGACCAACCTAGACAGCATGTTCAAAAGCAGAGACATTACTTTGCTGACAAAGGTCCGTCTAGTCAAAGCTATGGTTTTTTCCAGTAGTCATATGTGGATGTTAGAGTTGGACTATAAAGAAACCTGAGCACTGAAGAATTGATGCTTTTGAACTGTGGTGTTGGAGAAGACTCTTGAGAGTCCCTTGGACTGCAAGGAGATCCAACCAGTCCATCCTAAAGGAAATCAGTCCTGAATATTGGAATGACTGAAGCTGAAGCTGAAACTCCAATACTTTGGCCACCTCATGCAAAGAACTGACTCGTTTGAAAAGACCCTGATGCTGGAAAACACTGAAGATGGGGGGAGAAGGGGTTGGCAGAGGATGAGATGGTTGGGTGGCATCACCGACTCAATGGACATGAATTTGAGCAAGCTGTGGGAGTTGGTGACGGACAGGGAAGACTGGTGTGCTTCAGTCCATGGGGTCGCAAAGAGTTGGACATAAGGGAGCAACTGAACTGACTGACTGACTAAGTTTGTAACATTGTGTGTGTGTTTGGTTTCTGTTACTAGATTGCAATGTCTGTAAAAGCAGCGCCTATGGTCTGTTGTTATCTTTGGATTACCAGAGAATCCAAATTGTCATATATATAATTGTTGAATGAATGAATAAGTGAATCAACAGATTAATCAAATAAGTATATGTGGCATAAATGAAGTAGAGACAGAGTGTATGTTTTTAATTATGTAGATTTCTGTGGGGTGTTCACCACAGAATCACATTGGAGGTAAGATAAGACTAAAGCTGAGAGAAATGCTTTGTTGACCAGCAACATGTGAGAAGTGCTCTTGCTCTCAAATTCTGTGTTACGGGGCTGAGGATTATAGATGTAGCCCATTTGAGAAGAACTGCTTTGTAGGAAGGATGTGATGGTTACTCTTGTCCTATTTTACTGTACACAGAAATGTATATTGATCCCTAGTTAAGGAAGATCCACTGGATGAGGGCATGGCAACCCATTCCAATATTCTTGCCAGGAGAATCCGATGGACAGAGGAGCCTTGCGGGCTACAGTCCATAGGGTTGAAAGAGTTGGACGTGACTAAAGCAACTTTGCATAAACGCATGCAGGAATGTCTGTGCTTTCTTAATTCTCAGTCCGTGTTGCTATTCCATGACTCGTGTTGATCATTTCATGACCAGCATATGAGAGTCAAAACAGTTGAATTTTCTCTACAGTGAGGAGCACTGGGACTAACCTCGCATAAGTCATGAGAAACTAGTCCTGATGGGCACCTTCAATAGGTATGAGGGAAAACAAGTCTGGGTTTTTTTAATTTTTATTAAAAAATTTTTAATAAATAGTAACCTGTATAATATAGCAATTTATAATTTAAAAGTGCTTCATTTTTATCAGTGTCAACAAAGTAACTCCCATAGAATGATGACATTTATCTCTTGAGACTCCAAAGAGTAAACTGATGAATGTTTCTATTCAAGCTAATACTGTGGACAAGTTTGAATCCAAATCCAAGACTTGGAATCCAGGGATCTTCCCACTCTGGAACCAAGGAAAGACTTTTCTCTATGGGAGACATGCTGTGCGGTCTCATGTCTCACTGTGTGTTTTCCTGTCTGTTCCTCCCTCAGTGGAACCTACAGTGACCATCTCCCCATCCAGGACTGAGGCTCTAAACCACCACAACCTGCTGGTCTGCTCAGTGACAGATTTCTATCCAGGCCAGATCAAGGTTCGGTGGTTCCGGAATGACCGGGAGGAGACAGCTGGCGTTGTGTCCACACCTCTTATTAGGAATGGGGACTGGACCTTCCAGATCCTTGTGATGCTGGAAATGACCCCCCAGAGAGGAGATGTCTACACCTGCCGCGTGGAGCACCCCAGCCTCCAGAGCCCCATCATGGTGGAGTGGCGTAAGGGCACTTGGTTTCCTTTCACTGTGGGCCCTACAGGACAGGGCAGGCAGTTTCCCAGGTCCATGCCCTCTCATCCCTTGTGCCCAGCATCCCTACTGAAATCACAGGACACAGGAGTGCTCATACCTCATAGCAGGGGCATTGGAAGAGCCTAATTACATTGTCTTTCCAGATACAGGAGCTCACTGCACACACAATGGCCCCAGAGCCCAGCCCAGGGAGCTCTGCAGGATTGACAGGTCCAAGGTTATGAATGTGTCCTTGAGGGGCAGGGACCTGCTTTCCCTCCTCATTCACCTGCCCACTCTGTCCAAGGATCTTTTGCTGGGTCCCTCACCTGGGGGTGGTTAGAATGAAGAACTGAGTTCCCCTGGTACTTCCACCTCCTGTACCTCAGACTGGACTTCAGGATTCTCAAGGGACACTGTGGGATGTGGACACAAACGCTGACACCCAGGCTCTGCTCCCCAGGGGCACAGTCTGAGTCTGCCCGGAGCAAGATGCTGAGTGGTGTTGGGGGCTTCGTGCTGGGGCTGATCTTCTTCGGGCTGGGCTTCATTATCCGTCACAGGAGCCAGAAGGGTAAGGAACTCTGGGGAAATGGGGAAGACTTTGGCTGAGACCCTCTTCTCAGGGATGCTTCTGTCTCTAGATGTAGCTCTTTTTCCTGACCCTGACATAAAGGAGGTTAAGGTGTTGGCGGGAAGAAACAAACAACCTAGTGAAACACTGAAGTCTTATTTTACTGATTGAAAGGTAGCCCTGCCACAAAACGGGCAGGTGGAGTTCATTCTAGGGCTTCCTTAAAGTTCATTGTCTCACAGAATCCTTTCCAGAAGCTTCCTCTTTTAAGAGGGTCAGAGCACTGACTTGCCTTTCTTCCAGTGACAGTTTCATTCATTTGGGGAATTTTAACTTTGGGCAGTTAAGACTTTGTATGATGGACAGGAAGGAAACAAATTTAAAGAAGGTGAGTTATCATTACATTTACTGAAAAGATTGAAATCTTCATATCCCCCAGCAGGATAACAACTGCTCCCCAGCCTCCCACACATCTGTGTCAGCCTGGAGTGCTGCATCCTCTTTGGGAGGTTCACTTTTACTCAGATGTAGGGGGGTGATGATGACATGCCCTGGAGCTCAACTTTCTGTCTGATGCTGCAGGGACCTTAGAGGAGGTGAGGGGCACCTCCCTCAGGGTGCTGGGTGTGATCACTCTCTCTTCTACAGGACTCGTGCACTGACTCCTGAGGATACTTTGATGGAGATTGGATTTCGCTCTTCTGTAATAGCTGCCTCTTCTTGCCCAGAATTCCCAGCTGCCCATCAGCCTGTTCCTCTGAGATCAGATCCTACAGTGACTCTGATGCAGTTACCAGGTCACTTCCTGTGACCACCCGCCCCAACAGGGATCTGGCTGTAACGATGCTGCTTTCTGCGCCTTCCTGTGTGCTGCCAACTGTGTCTGCTCAGACCCTGAGAATTTTTTCTATTCCCATTTTCATTCCCATGTTCAGCCTGTCCTCCTCTGAGATCAGAGTCTGCTTATATTAACTCTGACACAGTCACCAGGTCACCCCTTGTGACCCCTGCCCTAAGGATTTGACTGTGATGCTGCTTCCTGCTTGGACCCTGGGGCCTCTGCCTGTGCACTGCCAACAGCATCTACTCAGACCCCAAGGGATGTTTCCGTTTGCATTCTCCCTCTGCAGATCATTCAAGGGAAGCACATTGAAACCATTACCTGGTTATAGAGTATATTGTAATTAAACATGAATATAAATTATCTGTACCTTGAGCCTTCTTGTTTATTAAGAATTTTTATTGAGGCATAATTGATATACAACATTAATTTCAGGTGTACAGCATGGTGACATAATATTTGTTTATATTGCAAAATGATCACTATAAGAAGTCTAGCTAACAGACATCCTGTGTCACAACTGAGATGTCACATAAGATACAATAGGCAGAGCAGTACTCCAGCCCTGAAAGCTGCAGCTATATCTTCATTCGTTCAGTCACATTAGCATATTTCCATGTGTTGAAGTTTATTGTGCCCTGTTAAAGAAATTTGTGGACTATTTTAGTTTCCAAATAACAGAATTGCAAATAGTACAATCTTTGCAATATTTTGAATGAAATGAGGAATACCTGTGACAATCTTTGGTGTCACAGAGAGGTTTGTGGGTTACCATGGGTCAAAATAATTAAAGCAATAGTCAAACTTAAAAGATTTAGCAACTTTCTAATATGCAATAGAGTATCATTAACTATAGTGACCATGCTGCACATCACATCCTCAGGACTTACCTATATTATTAATATAACTGGAAGTGGATTCTTTACTGTTTGAGCCTCTAGATGTTGACAGCGGGTTTGTGTCTTTTATTATGTTGAGGCTTCCCAGGTGGCGCTATTTGTAAAGAACTCACCTGCCAATGCAGGAGACACAGGAGATGTGGGTTTGATCCCTGGGTTGGGAAGATCCCCTGGAGGATGGCATGGCAACCTGCTGCAGTATTCTTGTCTGGAGAATCCCATGGACAGAGGAGCCTGGCCAGCTACATACAGTCCCTAGGGTCACAAAGAATTGGACATGACTGAAGTGACTTAGCACAGCACATAAACCCTCTATACCCACTTCTGTTGAGAATTTTTATCATAAACAAGGGTTGAATTTTGTAAAAGCTTTTTCTGCATCTATTGAGATAATCATGGTTTTTATTCTGTGATTTGTTAATGTGATGTATCACATAGATGTTGAATCTTGCAGCCACAAAATCCAGGGCCCCAGATGGGTGTAAGAGCTCCCTTCTGAGAGTCATTGGCACTGGGGAGCATGGCAGGGGAGAGTCAAATGATAATGCCACTCTGAAAGGTCTCTGGAAAGGGTTAAAGTCATCCTTAGATCTGTGTTTAGTTAGAAACCTACCCCTCAGGCTAAAGCTATGGTGGTAAGCTAATAGGCCTCTTTCACAGAAATATCGTTGCCTCTTGCTGTGCCCTGGGTTGGTAACTATTTAAGAACTTCTCTACATTTGTTATAGTGCTTTAACAAATAGCCTAAGTGCTTAAGCATTATAGCCTAAGCGCCAATAGTCACCAGAGCCAGACAATGTAGAATTATCTCCTGGTACCAGCTGGAAGAATTAGGGCACCGGACAAATATATAAGCTGTTTCCTGAGAGATACCAGTGAGCTGGAGCAAGGCAGGGGAAGTGTGCAAAGATTTTGTCTGCTGGCTTCTGATTCATGAAAGCACCTCTATAGCCCCCTAGAACTGTGTCAAACCAGAAACCTGCCCTCATACCAAAGTTCCTGGATGAAAAAATAGGCCTCTTTCTTAGAAAGACTGGGAGTGTGTTTCCGTCTGCTCACTGTGCAGTGCTCCGATGGACTGCAAACTTCCATGGCCTCCAGAGCCAGGTGATCCAAAGGTATCCTCTGGGTGGCAAGCATAAAAACTGGGACACCCAGCCTATGCAAAAGCTCACCTGCATGACATAGTGGTGCTCTGGAGGGTGGCACAGGGAAAGTGTAAAGCCAGCACCTGCTGGCTACAGTGATGCAAAGGAGGAGTTAAAGACTGAACCTCTGCAAAGAAAAAAAAATTCCTAGAATAAAAAAATAGATGCCTGCCCACTTTAGCATAGAAGAAAGAGAGAGCAAATGGTGCCTGCCAGCCTCTGTCCTGGGAGTATATCCCAGCAGACCCTTGTTCCTTAGGCTGACACTTTAAGGTCATCAAATGAGCCTCATTCCCATAAAGTCTGAACACTTTTCAAATGGCTGCTTCTGCACTGGGACCTGGGTTAAGTGAGTCTGTGTGTGATTCCTTTTAGAGCCATTTTTGAGTTCACTCAAACCATGAGACCCATTGGCTCTCAAAGCTAGATGTTGGGGGGGCTCGTCTCTTAGGTGCAGGTCTTAATGGTTGGGGTTCCCATTGTTGTGATCACACCCCTTGCTCCTCAGGAGAGGCTCTTGGCTTTGAGTTCCTTCCCATTTGTGGGTTGCTGTGCCCAGGGTGGGGTTTATGGCAAGCTTATGACTCTACCTCTCCTGCCTTGATGTGGTTTTCCTCTCATTTGCCTGATGTGCAGGCTTTGTTGAACCGGTTTTTAGATTTTTTTTTCTTCCAGAGGAAATTATTCCGTTTGTAGCTGTAGACTGAGTTTGTCCATTGGAGGAGGTGAGTTCATGACCTTCCTTCAGCTACCTCCTGACCCAGACTCTTTCAGCAAGTTTTGAATATGTTGTAATTCTCTGTCCTTAAAAGTCAATTTTCTGTTGCGAAATCTTATATCCTTATTATGTTTTCTGTGTAAATTACCAGCTTAGTTTTTCTTGCTGCTTTTAAGATTATCTTCTTATCTTTGATTTTTTGCAGTTTTTTAATAATGCATCTTTGAGAAGATCTATTTAAGTTGCATTTGTTTCTTAACCTTTGAGCTTCATGCACTTATATCCAACTGTTTCCTCAGATTTTGTAAGTTCTCAGCCATTGTTTCTTTAAATAAGCTTTTTGTGCCTTTTCCTCTCTCTTCTTTTGGGATGCCAGTAGTTTACAGAAGGTTACATTTGATGATATTCTATAGATCACCTAGGCTTTCTTCACTTTTCATTCTTTTTTCTTTGTTTTACTCTGACTTGGATAATTTCAAAGTTCTTAGCTTCTAATTCTTTCTTCTGCTTGATATACTCTATTCTTGACACTATTGCATTTTTCATTTAATTGATTGTATTTTTCATATTCCTAATTTCTGTTTTTTATGATTTCTATCTCTCTGTTAAACTTCTAATTTTGTTCATGTATTGTTTTCCAGATTTTACTGAATTGTCTTACTGTGTTTTCTTGTGACTCATTGAGTTTCTTTAAAAGAGCTATTTTAAACTCTTCATTGGGTAAATTATAGATTTCCATGCCTTGGTGTCAGTTACTGGAAGATTATTTTGATTATTTGGTGATATTATGTTTCTTTGATTTTTCATGTTTATTGAAGTCTTGCATTTCTGTCTCTGCATTTGAAGTAGCAATCATCTCCTCTCAGTTCAGTTCAGTCACTCAGTCATGTCCGACTCTTTGCAACCCCATGGACTGCAGCATGCCAGGTTTCCCTGTTCATCACCAACTCCTGGAGCCTGTTCAAACTCATGTCCATTGAGTTGGTGATGCAGTCCAACCATCTCATCCTCTGTTATCCCTTGCTTCTCCTGCCTTCAATCTTTCCCAGCATCAGGGTCTTTTCCAATGAGTCAGTTCTTCACATCAGGTGGCTAAAGTATTGGAGTTTCAGCTTCAGCATCAGTCCTTCCAATGAATATTCAGGACTGATTTCCTTTAGGATTGATTGGCTTGATCTCCCTGCAGTCCAAGGGACTCTAAAGAGTCTTCTCCAACACCACAGTTCAAAAGCATCAATTCTTTGGTGCTCAGCTTTCTTTATGGTCCAACTCTCACATCCATACTAGTCTTTACTAGCTGACTTCAGAAAAGAAATGTTGTGTTGGCCAAAACATTCGTTCAGTTTTCCAATATCTTTTTTTTGTTGATTCTTCTGAGACTCTCTCAAACTTTTTATGGATGTGCCTGCACCACACTTCTTGTTCTTTCCTGTGACAGAATTCTTGAACTTGTATGCCTTCTCCTGATTCTGCAATGCAACATGCTGGATGCTGACAGCTTCCCTTTTGCTTCCCCAAGAATGGAGCTGAAGTTCAAGTTCCTGTTCTCTCTGGCCTCCAGGGACTGGCTTTGGACTGGCTTTCTGTGCTACTTTTTAGTTGTCTGCCAGAGCTCACTCTTGCTGCTGTCAGGAGTGCACACAGGGAGCTGACACAGTGTGGAGTGTGTATGGGGGAGGTGCATGAACTGCTAGGAGTGCCTGGGCAGGTTGACGGGATCCAATGGTGAGGCATCCCCAGTGGATTGTTAGTAGACTTCTTGAGGAATCTGTGCCTTTTTCGTATCTTCCTAGAGTTCTATCTGCCACCTTACCAGCCTCTTCCCACCCCAGTTATGTAGCTCATGACATGGTACTCTGGATAGAGTAAGAGAGAAATGAATCTCTTTGGCAGTTTCCTGCACAGTTGAAGAAGACAGATGTTCCCTCACAAGTTCTCACTTTCCCCACCAGGATACTTCATGGGTTGAGAAGGTCCTTCCTGGCACCACGCTGCGCTGCCTTGGGGAGGAGTGAGACTCTTCCTCTTCCTCTTTCCAATGTGTCCAAATTATATTTCTTTGCTCCAGTGGTGTCCTTGAAGTTCTCCACTGGAAAGTTGGACTTCCACAGAGTGTCTAAAATTGTTCTCCAGGGGCTTCCAGATCATAGCTAAGAAGCTCTGAGCCAGTTTATGGGCCATTGCAGGGTCCCTAGCCATGACCACGGTCTGTATGCTTGTTATGTGATGCTTGGGTGGGTGAGACTCCTGGATTCTTTAGCATATGATGTTGGATCCCATAGCTCCCACAAAGACATCTTTGTCCAGGGATGGATGTCAGATTGTTGTTGAGAGGGAGATACTGGTGAAAGACTCTTTTTGATCATGTTGCTGATGTCATTCCCCAAGTACATTCTTATTTCCTGATTAACAACCTCACTTTACTAATTCACATTCTTAATCAGCTTTCAATATGTGGTAGGTACATTTTGTATCCTTTCATGTCTAACAGTACTTATAGTCTTTCTTTGTACCTGATTGTGATTTTGCAAAGATATATATTTATTAACAGAAAATAATTTTCCTTCAGAACTTCCAGGCATTTCTCATTTCTTAATGATAGAAGTATCTGACAATTTAACATAGGTCTGTTTTATTAGTTTTGTTTTGTTTCCTCTACTGAGATGATCTTCTTTTAACACTTGAGATTTTCAAAATTTTGTTGTTCAGTCTGTAAGTGGTGTCTGACTCTTCACGACTTCATACCAGGCTTCCCTGTCTCTCACCATCTTCTGGAGGTTGCCCAAGTTCATGCCCTTTGAATCGGTGATGCCGTCCAACCATCTCATCCTCTGTCATCCCCTTCTTCTTGCCTCAATCTTTCCCAGCATCAGGGTCATTTCCAATGAGTTAGCTGTTCACATCAGGTGGCCAGAGTATTGGAGATTCGGCTTCAGCATCAGTCCTTCCAAAGAGTATTCAGGGTTGACCTCCTATATGATTGACTGGTTTGATCTCCCTGCAGTCCAAGGGACTCTCAAGAGTTTGCTCCAACACCACAGTTCAAAAGCATCATTTCTTTGGTGCTCTGCCTTCTTTATTGTCTAGCTCTTACATTCATACGTGATGCTGGAAAGACCATAGCCTTGACTATATGGACCTTTGTCAGCAAAATGATCTCTTAGCTTTTTAACACACTGTTTAGGTTTGTCATAGCTTTTCTTACAAGAAGCAATCGTCTTCTAATTTCATGGCTGCAATCATCATCTGCAGTGATTTTACAGCCCAAGAAGAGGAAATCTGTTTCCACCTTTCCCCCTTTTACTTGCCATGAAGTGATTGGACCGGATGCCATGATCTTAGTTTTTTTAATATTGAGTTTTAGGCCAACTTTTTCACTCTCCTTTATCCTCATCAGGAGGCTCTTTAGTTCCTCTTCACTTTCTACCATTAGAGTGGTGTCATCCACATATCAGAGGTTGTTGATATTTCTCGGGACAATCTTGACTCCAGCCTGTAACTTACCCTACCCAACTTTTCGCGTGATGTGCTCTGCATATAAATTAAATAAACAGGGTGACAATAAACAACCTTGTCATACACTTTTCTCAGTCCTGAACCCGTCAGTTGTTCCATACAAGGTTCTCAATGTTGCTTCTTGACCTGCATACTGGTTTCTTAGGAGACAGGTAAAATGATCTGGTATTCCCATCTCTTTAAGAGTTTTCCACAGTTTGTATGTTCCACACAGTCAAAGGCTTTAGCATAGTCAATGAAACAGAGGTATATGCTTTTCTGAAATTTTCTTGTTTTCTCTAAGATCCAGTGAATGTTGGCAATTTGATTTCCGGTTCCTCTGCCTTTTCTAAACCCAGCTTGAACATCTGGAAATTCTCAGTTCACATACTGCTAAAGCCTAGATTGCTGGATTTTGAATATAACCTTACTAGTTTTGGAAATGAGTGCAATTGT